>NC_133771.1:44184984-44246846 GCF_003597395.2 Chelonoidis abingdonii
GGTAGGGTCTCGGGTGCAGTTATGGTTGGAGGGGGGATATGACGGCTGTTGTTCGGAAATGCGGAGGGGGGGTGTCGGCGGAAAAAAAGAGAAATGACAACAAGTAGGTTAAAGGTCTGTAAGTCGTCTCGCTCTGTTTGTACGCGGAGGTCCTTTGTGCTTATGTTTTCTCTCCCAGATGCTGCAAGACGGATAAGAAACGATTCATACAGTTCAAAGCCATCGGATATTGATCCCATGCTCGAGAACGCTAGTCCTGAAGGCACTTGTCTTTTACGATTGAGGTTGTTAACTGCATTCTCGCTACTTCACATAATTTCAGTTGATTTGCTGCTGTTTGGACTAAATCAATAATCTAAATAATAACCTGCGCCGCTTATTGGTATATTCTCTGCTGACTATACTCATTCTTTCAGGAGCTTTTTTTCTTGAATCATAGTCCTGGCTCAGCATTTCTGCCTAATATGGTCTGAGTTCCCCCCTTCAATGCAGCCTTCTCATTTTATACGGGTAGCGGCAGAGAGTGTCAAGATCTGTCAGAGCAGGTTGTTTGTGGAAATTTCATTCGAGACGGAGTATATTCACGTTGATGGATCTATTGGAGAAGGTTTTGCTTTAAAGTGTTTCGCCATCTTTCGTTGGAATGCCCTCTTTACCTCTAATCAGCGTGGTCAATAGCTGGCCTGTGTTGTCTTCTTCTGTATGAGCAGTGGGGTGGCTGGTCCTGTAGGCTAAACCGTTGTTTTTTGGATAGAGACTCTTCTAGAATACAAGTAGATCCAGTAGGCAGTGTCTTTAATCTAAAGGGCACCTGACTGGGGCCAAACGAAAGCGAATCTGTTGAGTTGTGGACCCGCATGTTGATTGGAAAAACAAGGCAAAAAATATAGTGTCCACTTTTAAAAAATGAAGCATGAGAGAGAATCCGGGGAACTACAGAGACTCACCTCAGAAGAAGTGGCACCAAAAACCATAAAACCCTCCTTGCCAGAGTTGCCGTGGATTTGGCTTGCTCTTGCTTAACGGCAGTAAAAACTAGTTAAAACCTTTCCTTGTCCCAATACTCATAGATCGGACTAGGACAGAGCAGATCTCTTAGATTCATTTGCAAGCAGTGGCCCTGTACCATATTTACAGCATCTGTTGTTCAGGTGTAGAGCTCAGCCTTAAAAGGGAAAGAAGACAGGGATTTACTATTGATGGGCCAATGTCAAAGCTGTTGTTAAATCAATATAAGTCCACTTGAGACCATAATGGTGGCCACAACATTGATTGAACACCCGTCTTCAGCATAAGTGTAGCATCAAGGATTTCTTTTGTCGGTCTAGTATAGCACCATCTCTTGCCCACCAGTGTTCTTGTATAATCTGTGATCCACGTCCCAACCATTTGACTTTTACTCAGTATTTTACCCTTTTAATTTTCCGTATTTCCCTGGCTTTCCCTCATGTTGCATGGTAGTTAATGGCTTACCATTTTTACAGTACATCAAAAAGTTACAGTCTGCTATTGATGACAGATCTCTTCTGTCCTGATTTCAATACTGTTCAGACTCGGTGCTATGCTCATACTCTCAAGCAGTGACACACGTGCCCTTGTTTGCCAGATCTGTTATACCTGTTAATCTTGAACCTGCGTGAACCGAAGACCACATCTATTTTTTGCAAAGAGGGACATTGAGTACCTTGAAATCCTGGCAACCGTGTCCCGTTTGCTTCCCACAAGAGAAAGTGTCAATACATTTCTAAAAAGGGCGACTCATCTAGGATGCCATAGTTTTTAACAGGGCTGGCGACGTAGATCACTATGCGGCCATTTCGAAATAGAGGCCTGGGCTCTTTACTTCTCAATTAACGAGAGCCCCTTTGAGCTTCCTGAGAGAACAAGTATTGAGAGATCCAGCAGAACTGGGAATGCTTGGCACCAAAATAAAATCAGACTTTTCTTTCTTGGTCTGTATCATCATACCCTCAATCCTTGCATAGTGTTCTTTGTTTATACTATATTTAGAAGCGGAGAGAAACTTCACGACACCCAAAGAGGACATCAAGTTTATGATCATAAGGAATGAGTCTGTAATTGAGCTCGTTGTGCTCAAGGTACAATCACACCATCACTCCTGGTCTAATTTATGAATGTGGTTGACTGAAAGGTCCCAATTTTTTACTTTTGGTACTATCAGTGACAATAAATAAGGCACCTGCGAATGGTTGAGCTCATGTTCCTGATTTTAGGTTGATTCCCTGGCTTCCGCTGAAGAACTTATGCAATGTCTAGTCATCTGTAAGTGGCTGTCTTTCGTATGCAGGCATGCTACACGCAGACATGTGCAGAAACTGGTGTCAGGTGTAGATTTTGCTACGTACTGTTATATCTGCCTGAAAGTTGAGATGACTTCATGTTGAATAGTGTGGAATTAGCACCTTATCAAAATTTCGAGTAAGACTATTGTTCTTTATCTGAAAGTTTTATGTAACATGCTTACGTCCTGTATGCTTGTGAGTCTGTCGAAAGAAAGCCTCATCGTTCTTAAGTGGCTTAAAATTGTAGAGATCAAGATCTTTAAGTCGTTAAACTCCACGCACAGAATTTATTCATAGCCCTGGTTTTCTATTCAGGCAAGCAAGACATTAGGAGTTTCTTTCAGTTCCTAAAACTTTCTCTCTTGTCTATTTGGCTCATACTATGGTTTATTGCCAGATAATACCTATGTGGAACGAGTCTATATTGCAAAAGGGCAGAAGAGATGTTTTCTACGCATGCAATATTAAGCATATTGTTCGATAATGTAATGCACGGAGTGATTTTACTTTCCGTATATACTATGTGATTTAGGAATTGTTAGGTTCTCTTTTGAAAACCATTAGAATGAGATTTGTTCTTGTGAATCCTCCAAGAAAGCTCTTGCAGAGGTGACTTCAACCACCTTTGTTCTGTACAAATGGGTGTAAGATACGGCACAGTTAACAAGCGCATCACTTCAAAAACTTATAGATGGAACCAAATATGCTGGAAGAATTAGTTTTATTGAAGTCTGTCATTATCTGGTTCTCAAAAAAAGAAGCCATAAGGCATCTGACTACCTACATCAACTGTTTCTGCAACCAGATTGTAAGACATCTCAATCAGCACCCATTGTAGGCCTTACGGATATCAGTGTTGGCTTCTATATCTTATGTAAGTAGGCAAGGTCTTGGATGTGTATGTTAACAGCTATATTCTCTGCTCAGGCTTAGATTGAAATTGTAGTGTGTTTTTAAACGATGTCAAAGTTGCAGAGCAATTAGTCGGCCGCGACCGAGCCATGTAAGAGGAGTAGTATATCAAAACCAAACCTGAAATACAGGAGGAGAGTTGCTGGGCCATCTATGCGACGGATTGGGGAGGGTGGCTATCTGCGTGTAAAATCTGCGTCGCAGTAAGGGAAGGCCAGGTGATTCTGTCATTGAATGTCTCAGCAGAACTTCTGCCAGATTTTCCTACGCGCTTTACTCTATCGTAATAAGTTACTGCTGAGGGGTGAGGTCAACGTGAACAAGGGTCAGGGGGGGAAAGGGAAAAGAAACAGCGCCTCAATAATTCTTGACAATACTAGACGTCACAATTCTGAATTGCTTCGCGGCTGATGGTTCTGACATGGGCAATAACTATCAGATGCCACTGTTTGGGTGATTTGAATTCTTCGGCTCTTATTCCCATTCCTCCTACCGATGTTTGTATGATTGATTATTCCAGAGGGCTTATGAGCTTGTACGAATTAGGTAGTGACATTGAGTTACTATCCCAAACCACCGTCAACATTTGGCATCTTATAGTATACGTGGATATTTTATTTTTTAAAAAAAAAGTCGTATTGGCGCTATGCATTGTGATATTTCATTCATTTTTGTAAAATGTATATTGATTTTGTGTAAAAAAAAAAAACTGTTGGTGAAAATATATCACCCATGTGGGCAAGTGGGAGGCTAAGAAGAGACAGTCTAAAGATATGCACAGAAGAATTAACAACGTGCAGACTACACAGTCCTACGCAAAACAAATTGTATTGATCAGCCAGGCTAGACGAGAGGGGGATAACAAGGAGCGCGTACGGTTAATGACATGGCCATAGTCGGGCTGCCCTATGAGGGGCGAGGAGGAGACGCTAGGAAAGCCCGATGACTCGGGTCGAATGAGTGCATCTCGGTAGAATCTTGCGTCTCCGGGGGACGAGCTGAGGACAGGATCCACAGATTATCATGCAGGAAACAGCGATAATCGTCAACTTGTGTGGTGAGCAAAAATGCAGGCGGCCTGTCAGCACAAACGACCGGCTATAGGCAACTTAGCTAGGGAGGCGGAGAGAATAACTGTGTATGCTTATAAGTCAACATAGCAAATAACAAAGCAGACGAAGATTTCCTCGTCCTTCTTTCTCCTGCTAGTGCCAATCGTCTTCAAATTTGCTTATCAAACAACTTTCAGACAGCAGAAGTGATGTCGCAGTCTCTTTGATGAACAAAGACTGACCATTCCCTGATGGACAACTGATCGTATACTGCAACCAAAAACAAAGTATGTGGGACCCAGTTCAAGCAGGACGGGTTGACCGACAACTTTAGCATTATAAACAAATGCTCCTTGGACCTAAAAGAACAAGAACCACATCAGGATGGTTTGATGAGAAACAAGAAGAAATATGCTCAGCTCTGTGGGAGTATAATTGAGTAATAGTGAAAGCCTTTATCGAATTAGGCATAATTGATCCCTCCTCAGTCGCCACAAATACGGGAGACCGATTTTCACAGTACTTCAGTAGCTCCAAAACGACCAGAAAGTCAAAGGACCCTCCCATCAGCTACAAGACAAACTTTGGTTCGGGCCGGTGTACTATGGTAGAACTTAGAGAAGCAAACCCGAGAAAAGATAACATCAGGATAGCAGCTATGCTGAGACGCCACAACTCAAAGATGTGAATTCTATTTTTCCTAGTGCTATTTAAACTTTCGGTTATGGATCTTTCTAAACCAAAAGGACCACCCACATGCTCTGCATCAGGACAACACAACGTCTATTAGACGGTAAAGAAGGCGTTATATTTCAACAGAAATGATGGCTGAGAACACTCTTAGCAACCTTCTGCAAGAGACCAGTCAAATCCGTGAATATAATTCTCCTCAATGAAATTCTCAACAACAACCTGCTTCTGACAGAATCTTGACTCTCTGATCAACCACACCTAATTATAGATGAAATTAGGAAGCTGTCAGTCCGAGAAGATCGAAGCTTCAGAATAAGCTACTGGAATATCGATGGGTATTATTTGCTATTCGAGCATGATACGAAAAGACGGACAGAGATATATCACATGCAGCACTATGAGCACGCGTTATCAGCACAGATTGGTCGGTGTAAAAAATAACATTATCTCGAGCATCTTGAGAACACCACGGAGAAGTGTATGAAAACATAACAACAGGACCTCCGCGTACGACTACTGATTGTAATAACTCTTCTTTTTTTCAAATATAAACATTTAAGACAAAGGCAGCAAAGCAAAAGTATATTGGTGTGAGAAAAAACCACTATAAGTTAATTTACCGCGTGCATCTAAAAATTCGCCTGTGGGCTTATCTCTTTTTTGTCTCCACGTAAAAATCACAAGTTTTAGCGAAAAAGGCTGATCCAAACCCAGCTCTTACAAGCAATTAGCAGCTCTCGTCTAATCAAATAAATCCTTGAGTGTTGATAAGCTGTCACTGCCGGCTCTGCATGGGCCCTCTGGGGTATATAGGCCTGAACGGTATTTCCGAGGCCTAATCCCGAAAGGATTACTGATCTTCCACATCTGTATATGATAGACGCGTCCCTCACTTCCTTTTGGTTATTTCGATAAGTAGAGCTCCTCGCGTTGTGGAGCCGGTGGAAGGCTCAGTCGACATTGGTTTTTGCTGTCAAGACAAATATTGTAAGAGTAAGTGCAGTTGAACAGAACATTGCAGTTCTGTAGTTTTGGCTGTTCTTTCATTAGTATTTTTTGTGGAACGAAACTTTCAGGGCATTTGGGATACCGTCACACATGTTGGAAGTGCCTTTTCTGGACTATTGTTCTAATGATGACTTAGCTGCCAAGATGATAAAATTCTGTGTCCAATGCCAATTATTTAAAGACCTTTTAATGACCGTCATGCTGCATTGTACAGGAAACCCGAAGTATTGTCTGATGGGAGCGCCTACTATCAGCCGCCCTTACAAACAGCACCTTATATGCGTGATGTTTGGTAAGAGCAGAACCCTAGACATCAAGCTTTTGTTTCGGCTGTCGAATTACGTTTCTGCCATGAATGTTTCTAATGATAAATTTTCTCTTCTTTTCCACGAACCTGTAACTTCTTATGTATCAAAGAGTCATTGGATTTCATTTGATTTCTATTCTAACTGCAAATCCACTGCGACCAAATTAGAACAGTGAAAGCATATTCATGACAATCTCAACGAACATGGGTATATAGTTCTCGGAACGGTAATACTTCGCACACACCGCCGTATGTTCCATACAATTTAATGGATCCTCCCTCGTCGGCTTATTGTAGATCGCATAAAGGACGTAGAGAGGTATGCAGTGCCAGAAACTCCTTCGTTGAGGCATCTTTGCCGATGGACTGTGCCCGATAGCTCACACGTGACAAATTGAATCTTCAGGCACATTGTCAACAAGATTTGCCAGTGCTCTCAGAGCGTCTGTCGGGTGGACTAGACTATCAGCCTCGGAAAGACAGAAGTTTCTGCAGCACTGTCCTGGGAATCAAATGTTCTGTCCCACAGTAATCTTTCCATGATGGCCTCTCAGCCATATGATAGTCAATAAGGAATAACTCATTTACTACAATAATCGTGCAAGGTGAGGCTGCTCATATTCGAATGCATGATGAGACTGTAAAATTACACAACTAGATGTGTAATAGATCAACGCTGAGAATTTTGAAACAAAACAATGAGTATCGCAATAGCTAAGCCAGCTATGGTTGCTGATCTGAGGCGGGAATGGCCGAATGAGTGTATAATGAGGATTTCATTACAACTACGTGACAACATTCAGGACGTGTGGGATGTCAACAAGCTGCTTGGTGTACAGAGCTGCTGTGCTTTCTTCTTCTTTTGTACGGGTGTGAAACATAGGACACTATATAGGCGTCAATACAAGCCAGCCGAGCATTCCACATGCTTGCCTCCACAGAATCATAAAGATGTGGCTGGCAGTACAAAGTTGCCCAATCTTAGAGGTCCTTGAGAGAGCCCAGATGACAGCATCAAAATGATGATGAGTCATAGCACGTTGGACCGGTCATGTCAGCCCCGCATGGATGCCAACTAATCTCCCACCAGCTTCTCTTGGTGAACTCTCCCAGGGCATCCAGGCACTAGGTCGTCCACGAAATTACAAGGGACACCATCAACAGCCAATCTGAAGTTATCACGGCAGTATCAAACCGGGACCTTGAGGATGCCGCCAGTGACAGAAACACAGTGCGTGCAAACAGTCAGGAATACCTGTATTGCCTTAAAGACCGCTTTGCGCCGGCGCTTACAAGAGGCACCCACGAAACGACGTCACGTAGCTCCAGCAGCGCACAAACCCATTGACTGCCAAACTTCCCATGCACCATCTGCAGCCCAATGTGCACCTCCTAGAATTGGCTTTATAGCATCAGATGGCACACCATGAAGACCAACAATAGATGATTTGCTCAGATTTGTCATCATCAGTTTCGATGGACATACCCAAGACTTGAACAGTGAACTCTCCCTACTAATATTGTATGCTTGTCATGAAGCTGAACATAAAATAATTTAAAGAACATTATACGTATTTTAGATTTTTTCCGCTACATTGAGGTCATGAACGGAGTTCTTAGTTTACAATCAAAATGTACATCCAGCGTAAACCAAATATTGCAAGTAAAATAAAGTAATCCAGAACCTAACGTTGCATTTCCACATTAAGTAAGCACAAGCATGAAAGATTCATATCTGAGTTATTATATCCACAAAATTACTTGCTTCTGTAACCAAGGTGGATGGCAACATGGATAACGGATATCCATTGCCAGAAACAGTCATGTATTTGTGAGAACTGACATGAATGTAAGATAGAAGCAAAACAAAAACACAAAACAACAAAAAATCCTTCTTTCTCTCTACCTGCACATAAGAGTCTTTAATATAATAATGGTCATAACATGGGTCAGAAACAATGTTCCATCTAGCCAGTATCCATATCTTCCAACAGTGGCAACGTCGGAGCTTCAGAGCAGTGGACTTTCAACCTTTTCAGGACTACTGTACCCTTTCAAGGTCTTGATTTGTCTTGTATACCACCAAGTTTCACCTCACTTAAAACTCCTGCTTAAAAAATCGACAAACATATAAAAATGTCACGCACACTATACTGCAAATGCTTACTTTCTCATTTTTATCAATAAATCAACATGAATATAATAAATATTGTCCTTACATTTCAGTGTACAGTATATAGAGCAGTATAAACAAGTCATTGTCTGTATGACATTTTAGTTTGTACTGACTTTTTTAGTGCTTTTTATGTAGCCTGTTGTAAAATTAAGCAAATATCTTGATGAGTTGATGTACCCCCAGAAGACCTCTGTGTACTCTCAGGGGTACACGAAGCCCTGGTTGAGAACCATTGCTTCAGAGGGAATGAACAAAACAGACAATCATTGAATGATCCATCCCCTGTCATCCAGTCTGAGTTTCTGGCAGTTGGAAGGGCACCCAAAGCCTGGAGTTGCATCACTGACCATCTTGGCTAATAGCCATTGCTGGACCTATCCTCCATGAACCTAAATCCTTTTTTTAACTCAGTTGTACTTTTGGCCTTCAAAACATCCCCTGGCAATGAGTTCCACAGGTTGATTATGCATTGTGTGAAGAAGTACTTCCTTAGTTTTAAACCTGCTGCCTATTAATTTCAGTGGGTAAGTCCTGCTTCTTATGTTATGTGAAGGAATAAATAACATTTCCTTATTCATTTTCTCCTCACTAGTCATGATTTTATGGTCCTCTATCATATCCACCCTTAGTCATCTTTTTTCCGAGCTGAAAAGTCCTAGTCGTTTTTAATCTCTCTTTATATTGAAACTGTTCTATACCCATAATCATTTTTGCTGCCCTTCTCTGTACCTTTTCCAATTTGATTTTTTTTGGAAGGGGGGAGAGAGGGGACATTGAGATGAGGTGACCAGAACTGCACACAGTATTTAAGGTGTGGGCATACCATGGATTTATTTAGTAGCATTAAGATAGTTTCTGTTTTATCTATCACTTTCCAAACGGTTCCTAACATTCCATTTCTTTTTTCGACTGCTGCTACACCTTGAGTGGACGTTTTCAGAGAACTATCCACAATGACTCCAAGATCTCTTCCTTGAGTGGTAATAGCTCATTTAGATCCCATCATTTTATATGTATAGCTGAGATATGTTTTCCTATGTGCACTGCTTTGCATTTATTAACATTCAATTTCATCTTCCATTTTGTTGTCTAATCACCCAGTTTTGTGAGATCCATTTATAACTCTTCACAGTCTGCTTTCAACATAAATATTTTGAGTAATTTTGTATCATCTGCAAACTTTGCCACCTCACTGTTTACCCCTTTTTCAAGGTCATTTATGAATATATTGAACTGCACTGGTTCCAGTACAGATCCCAGGGGGACACAACTATTTAGCTCTGTCCATTGTGAAAACTGACCATTCATTGCTACTCTTTGTTTCCTGCCTTTTAACCAATTACTGATCCAGTCTTCTGGGTCTTTTGCCACCAAGGCTCTAGCCTAGAAAATCACCTACATAGGTCAACAGCTGCTGAGAGGGGTTTTGTGAATACCAGTGGCAGATAAATCTGGGATTTAGACACCTAAAGTGGTAGTTAAGTATCTACATCCCTTTGTGACTCTAGCCCTAAGTGACTTGTTGGAGTTCACACAGGAAGATTGTGGAGCATGGAGTTGAATGTGGCTCCCATATCCCAGACTAGCACTCTAACTGCTGAACCTTTCTTATTGCTTCTCCTGTAAACCATAGTGACCTGGAAAGGGGAAGCCAATGGGAGCTACTCAGTAACTTGCATTCTAAATTAACTACATCACTCAGGTAAAGGACTGGAACATTATTGTGGGCAGCTCAATGTGGACATCTGCTCAATATGAATATCAAGAAGACTCATGGACTTCAAAAAATGTCAAAGCCTGATAATGAACAACAACACCCCACCTGCAGGACAAAGAGTCAAGAGCCTGGTGAATTAGTACCATTTACACTGGCTTTAGTCATTGACATGTTGGCCCCTGAACAGCCCCCTCTTCCTCCTTGTCCACAGAAATCTCCTTGGTTTTCTGACAACCTGCACTGGAAAAAAGTGGGCAGGGGCAAAAACCAGAGCACCCATGGCAAAAAACAAAGACTGATTCAGACAGGATGAAACATAGTGAATTCCTCAAATCCCACCCCAATTAGCAATCCAGTGTGATAAACTGCTTCATTAAGCCTGAATGCCTACAACTTGCATCACAGCTGAGCACCAAGTCCTGAAAAGAAGTACCATCCTACTTCACTGAAAAGATCATGCACATTTGGAAAGTATCAAAACAGCAGAGACTCACTCTACCTAGATACACCAATCAACATCCTAGAATGTCTAGATACACCAGACAACGTTCCCAGAATTCAGTGCATTCACTCATTAAGAAATTCTGGATACTGTAAAGGAGTCTAGACCCAAGAATTGTGAATCCTCCAATCCCCTTCCCAATTTATGAAAGAGAATCATTACCAGTGCCACTCCTGATTAAAACAGCCAATGCCTCAGAAGTAAGCTTTCCTTTCTCCTTCAAACATGTAATAGCCTAATCAACACAGAAGAAACCCACTGTGTATACATCAGTCCTAGACACCTACCCCCCTCCCACAGTATCAAACTTCCCATTCCTGGGCAAGCTGACAGAGAAGCTAGCAAAAGGTCAACTACAAACTCATTTAACTAAAAAGACCCATCTCAACCTGTTTTCAGAACTATAACTGCCTTTGTGGCATTGATGGATGATCTTCTCCTGTCAGTGAATAGAAGACAGAAATCCATTCTCATGCTCCTGGACCTCCCAGAATCATTTGACTCATGAGATTCTGCTGTATCTGCAGTAAAATGGCTGGGTGTGTCCACCTAGAAAGTATTCAAACAAGTAGTGATAGAAAACTGCACCTCCACTACAAGAACCCTCATTTGGATAGTTCCGTAAGGATCAAATCTCTCACTGGTTCTTTACAACACCTACTGCAACCTCTAGGTGAGACAACATGGACTCAAGAGCCATCAATGTGCAAATGATAAACAGTTCTACTGTCCTTCATCAGACATGACCACATCATTATCACCAAAATGGCCTAAAGTTTGGATGAGATCAGCTCTTGGATGAAGAACAGCTGGCTGAAGCTGAATCCAAGCAAGACAGAGGTGATGTTGGTAAGCAGAAGAAAGTATTTTGAAGAACCTATAGCTATTGTGCCGTTTCCATTAGTTGAAGATGCATACCCGCAATTGGTCTATTTAGTCCATAGCATCTGAGTACTATTCGTTTCCCTACTGCCACTGAGCTGTAGAAATGCCTTCTCTCTCTTTGCCTAGCTAGGAAACTCTATCTCATTCTGATGGATGAAGACCTGGTTCAGTTATTCATGTCTTTGACTCCTCTCATACTTGGGTATGGAGCCTTCAGCTCTTATGAAACTCCAGTTAGTTCAAAATGCTGAAGCACATCTCCTTAGCAACACAGACATATCAAACCTGTCCTCTACTCTCTACACAGGCTTCCCATAGCATTTTAAATGATATTCTAGAACTCAGTCCTCATCTTCAGAGCACTCACTCCTTATTTTTAAAGCACTGCATGACCCAGGCTCAGGATATCTAAAAACCTCTTCTATAGCTCTGGGACTGTGGTTGACAACTATGCTTCTCTGGCACAATGGAATTCTCAACAATAGACTAAAACTCCCTGTGTAGGAGACAGAACTTTCTCTCAGGGTAGTTCAAGACTATGGAACGAAATCCTCAAGAAACTACAGACCATCACAATCACCACCACCTTCAACTCCAAGTGCAAGGTTCATTAATTTGACCTTGCTTTCTCTAACAAACAGACAGCAACATGGATTTTTATATTCTACAAGAAAATACACATTACAAAAACAAGACCTCCCTGCATACGCTTCGCCCTCTGGAGAGAGTATGAGAGAACAAATATTTCTTAATTCATTACTGGAAGGCACTAAAATACTATGATGATAAGCATGGTATAAAAACTTATATAGAATAGAATATAAACCTGTGGTCATAAATAAACAAGATGTTAGAGAATCTTAGGAATGAGATGAAGAATAATAAGGAAAAATATTATAACATCATATAGATCAGTAGTTGGGATTTCATTTAGAATACTGTGTGCAGTACTGGTCACCCATCTCAAAAAATATTGTACAATTAGAAGGAGATCAAAGACAAGTGAGCCATATTTTTAGGGAAATGGAAAAAAAAATTCATATGAAAAATATTGAAAAGTTGTGGGTTATTTACTTTAGACAGGAGATGAATAAAAGTATATAATAAATGATATAAAAGTATATACAATATATAAAAGTATATAAAATAATGAATGGTACATAGAGAGTATATCAGGAACTTCTATTGTCCCTGTCTCATAATACAAAAAAAAAAATCCAATGAAACTGAAAAGTAGAAAATTTAATATTAATGAAAATATTATTTCAAAAACAGAATTAGATGTTTGAAACATTGTTGTAGCCATGTTGGACCCCTGATATTAGAGAGACAATTTGGGTTAGATAATATCTTTTATTGGACCAACTTCTGTTGATGAAACAGACAAAACTTTTGAGATACACTGACCTGAATAAAAGCTCTGTTTAACTGAGTGGTGGGTTCTAATAAAATATACTGTTTCACCCACCTTGTCTATATAAATAAATAGGCAAAACGCATTGTCACAGGATGTCACTGAAACCATGAACCAAACAAAATTAAAAAAATGATCAGACGTGTGGATAATATCAATAATCATAGTTATAATGTAGATTCTTAAACAAATACATAGAAAGTTTTAGAAGCTATATAAAACCTCCTGTTTCCAGACTTAAGAAAATCTCTAACTATTAGAGGACAGGAGACTCCCCTTGGGCCAGATAATCCTATATCTGCTTTCTGTACCTTCCTTTGAAACACCCTGTGCTGACCACTGTAAGAGGCAGAATACTGGATTAGATGGACCACAGGTGTGACCTAGTATGCAAATTCTTACATTTCTATTGTAGTTGGGAACTGTTGTATCCATAAATCAAGAACAAAAGATAATTATAAAGTCCAACTAGACTTCAAACAGAGTGGTCAGTCATATGAATATATGGCATTATTCCTCAAAGCCAACACATTATGCCTCAAGGGCACACCATTAAAACTGGCTTTTCAGCCTTACTGAACAGGTATGTCCTGTTGTTAAACCAAAGGAATGTATCATTGAAAGTAACACCACAAATTAGGATGAAAAAATCAAACAAATCTGTTCTGTATTTGTAACACACAATGTGTGCACTTTATTCAGATATTCCATTTAGGGAAAGGTCACTGTATGCAGAAAAAAATGTTGATTTGTTAGCACATCAATTTAAGATTCATATGGGCTCTTCTGACATCCTCTAAAAAATTATAAGAATAATGGCTTTCTATATAGTTCTGAATCTGTAAATCACATAAATACACATAAAAGAACCATCTAAACTGTTAAGTACATTTCATAAATAGTACCATGTAGTTGGCAAACAGTGATGATGTTACATTACTATTCCCCGAACACCATTAAAATGGTTTCAGAAGATTTATCACACAATTTGAGATTACTTTCAAAACAAGAGATAAATATTAAATCTCTCTTATACTTACAAAGTATACTTATGAAAAAAAGTAAACTTGTCAATGTCCATGTGAATTAATCTATTAAAATTAAACTACCTGCTGTTACATATTTACTGTACTTTCACATTACCATACAGTTTTTTTAAATGGTCTGAAGGTTAAATTCATTTATAATTAAGTTCTAGTTAAAATAACAAATCTTAACATATGTTACAACCAGAGCCCATGCAGAGAAACTCCTTAGTACCTGATATGCCAAAGCAGGAGGGGAAAACAGAAAATGCACTGCTTGCCAGCTAAAGGTTTTTGAACCAAAACTAAAAGGCAATTTACTCATATACTACCCAGAGAAATGACATTAAAAGAACTTTTAGGTTGCAAAGTCAAGCACTCAATAATTAGGAGGTGCCAGAATTAAGACTGCCTGTGCATCTTTTGCAAATGTGTTTTGATAAGTCTTCAATTACATGATCACCTACCATTTCTTCTCACAGGATCCTGCCTTCTTCAGTGCACATGATGGATCTGTTCTGGAGATGAAACAGGTTTGTGCAGTGAAGAAGGCTGTTAACTGTAACCCAAGGCTCATGTGTTGCACAGGTTGGAAGGTGAGTAGCAAATGAAGGAAGATATTGCAGGAAGAGAAAGATTGGTCTCAAGGTTAAGACAGTTAGAATGCTGCCCTGAAAAACTGGATTCTATCCCTGCCTCGCCACATAGTTCTTGTGTTGGTAACTCATTTAAACCAAGCTTTTCACAGGTGATCATCAGTTGTGTTCCCCATTATCTGGTTGCCCAACCTGAGATCCTAGGGTCTGATGTGCAGAAGGGCTGAGCGCTCATAGGTGCAATTGAAGTCAATAGGACATGTGCTTTGAACCTATATAGTGCTATATTAGGCTAAATGCTTGGAAAAAAAAATAAGTTCCAGGTCTCAGCTTGGGCACTCAAACTCAGGGGATGCTCTTCAACTTTCTTTCTCTGCACCAATTCGCAGTCCATAAAATGGGGATAATACCATCCAATCACCTGGTGAAGAAGATACATTAATGAATATTAGTGAAGAACTCAGACACTATAGTGATAAGCACCCCAGAAAAGCATATGAGGAAGTAAATAATTATGTCTTCAAAGCAGGGTTTGAATAGTGTGCAGTCAATAAATCTGGGGCTCACACAGTGAATAATGAGGGCAAAACAAAATATTAAATTGCTGCTCATTTAGTGAGCACCATTCATCCTGTGACCCATATAGTCCCATTTTCAGGTGACTTAGGCCCTCAGTGTTCAAGTCAATGAGATTTAGGCTCCTCTATGCCTAAGTGACTTTTGAAAACTGGGCTCCTAAATCACTTTGGCACTTAAAACAATTTACTCTAAGATTCAAAACCAAATAATAATACCTCTCTCTTATATATCACTTTTCATCCATGGATATCAAAATACTCTATAAAGGAGGACAGTATCATTAGATCTCTTTTATAGATGGGGAAGAATCTGAAAATTCAGGAAGTCGTCTTCACACAATGCACAGTCAACCTGTGGAACACTTTGCAGGGGAAGTTGTAAACGCCAAAACTATAAAGGGGTTCAAAATACAATTAGATAAGTTAATGGAGGATAAGTCCATCAAGGGCTATTAGCCAAGATGGTCGAGCATGCAAACTCATGCTCTGGGTGTCCCTAGCTTCAGACAGCAGAAGCTAGGAGTGGACAACAGGGGACGGATCACTCAGTGATTGTCTTTTCTGTCCATTACCTCAAATCACCTGACATTGTAAATTAACATTGTACATTATGATATAGCTTTGACAATTTTTAGTACTGACATCAATGCAGTACTGACATATACTGACTTCTACTGACAGTAGAGTACTAACATGTCAATTTGGGATTGTTTTTGTTCCCTGATCTGATTACGTGGCTAATTAACAGAACTATAGCTTGCAAACTATGAATTGTGAATTTTACAACTGAATAAACAATTCAACCTTCACGTTAGGAAATATTTAAATATTAGTTTTAAATTTTGTTTTTCATTAATATCTGTACTGCCAAATTTTGAACACTCAAAGGATCACAGAAATCCAACAATAAAGGGATTTCAACACCACTATGTCCAAAGCTAAAACCCTTTTTTAAATAGAGCAAATATATGTGGTCATTATTTTCCATTATTCATTCATCTCCACTAAATAAGTATCAGTTGATTGTGTTTATTCTTTGTAACTGTGTTCTACAAGTTAAAGTTAACCGTTTATTATTCCAAATAAACAGGACTCACAAACATATTCAGCTCTTCAAATCTGCCCTCCCACTCACAATTAATTGTACAACTTGTTCTAATTGATGGAGTGAAAAAAATGTTGATAGGAAAACTATGAAATAAATCTTCCTCTTCAAAATAGTACCCTACAAGAAACAATGATCAACCACTAAATATTATATTGTGTCAGAAACCTATATTTTTGCAATCTTTTCAGACAACTTTGTTCATATTGGTCATTTTTATTTTGCTGGGAAGCCTAAAAATATTTACAACATGAGGAACAAGTGAAATTGTTACATGGCTTTCAATATGTTAAAACCAAATTATTGCAGCATTTTTATGAAAGTGTTCAAAATCTGTATAAGGACATTGATCTTGGTACTAAAGTGGGTAGAACTTAACTTGCCTTAAAAATTAACTTAACCTTGGCCTTGCAACTAACCCTGTCAAAGAGGGATGAGATTATGGGCTGTACTTCAGAGGTGCCACCATCCTGAACTGTCAGGCCAGAAGGAGAAAGTGCTAAGATGTATGTAAGCCACCTTTGTGCCTTCCCAATCCAAGGCTATTTTGGATGCTGGGAAAACAACTAGCATAATTTATGCAGCCCTAGGGGACCTATCTAATACAACAGCCTCCCTGGGCTACTTTATGGGCCACATCGCTGCCTGAAATCTCCACAGTTTTGAGCTGCAGAACTGCCTTTGACATACTGTCCCAACTCCAGACTTGCTCCCAGCATGCCCACTAATTAAGATGGCTAAAAATAAAAGTAAAGTTTCAAAGCTGTATTAAGTCAATGTTCAGTTTAGTTTAAACTTCTGAAAGAACAACATAGCATTTTGTTCAGAGTTATGAATATTTCAGAGTTACAAACAACCTCCATTCCTGAGGTGTTCGTAACTCTGAGGTTCTACTCTATGTACTCATTGGGTTTGAAGTATTAAAAGAGAAAGGGAAAAAACAATTCAAGTCATCCCAGTGTACAAGTAGCAGCGAAAATCATTGTTTAAAAAGAAATAACACAATCGTGATAATATGTTATTTATCTAGGGTCAAATTCTTTTTTCAGTTACGCCTACACAGGGATGTTATTGGATGAATGTAAGTCAATCAGTGATACAGAGAGCAGAATTTGGCCCTTTGTTTTCCTCCAGCATGACTTCCAGTTTAGAGAGAGATAGAATACCAAAGCTTAGTCAAGCTCTGAACATTTTTCTGAATAAAATATTCATTTTTGACCCTCATTCGTTTCAGTAATCTGGTCCTGATTCAGCAAAATACTTGAGTTCAACGGAACTACTCACATACTTAAAGATACACATATACTTAAGTCCTTTGCTGAATCTGGAACTCAGTCTCTTCCCTACAATTAAATAAAAGAAACCATAATTGTTCTGCAGGTTTAAAAAGCATATGTCCCCTAAAATAAATAAATAAATGAATAAAATTAAATACATAAAATTAAATAAATATGGTAGACCTTTTCTTTCATTAAAGGTGCACTACCAAGTTAAAAATTACCCTTTTTAAAATATGCCCTTTACCTGTGTTAATAATAAAACATTAGAGCCTCAAAATGGAACAAAAAAATTAAATAAATTTGCTTTTCACCAGGTTGCATATCATTCTGCTTGGCAATTAAAAAAGACTAGCCAGCTGCACATTTGTTTTGAGTCAGTTTCAATTTCTCACTCATAGTGTAGCACAGATGCACAAGTGCAGGAGAATGTTTAAATTATAGTTACATAAATAGTTGCATAATGAAAAATTTCTTTTAATAACTTTAAATTTTGTTTGGTTAGTTAGTTTTATTTTTATCAAATCTAAATTCTGATCCTAAATTAAATGGACAGTGTCCACTTAATAATGTTTTTCAAATTTTATGTCAAAAAGTAATTATAGTAAATTCTACTTGTTCTAAACATTGCCCGTTCTTTCCAGAACCTCTTTGATATAGTTGCTTGTAAAGTACCACGCTTTCAAACAAGGATAAGCACTCTCCTACTTTGGTCTGAAGAGAGGATTTCAGGTATAACACTATATAACATTAGTTTTTATTCTGCGAACTATGCAAATAACTACCTGTGCTGGCAGAGTGAAGGCATAATGGGCATAATGTTCAAATCAAAACCACAGATATGACAGATCTACAAATGACCATTATGTAATAATATCCAATTTAGACAAATCAACTGACATCAAAATGTTCTCAAAGAACAATAGCTCAGATTTATTTTGTCTCGATTTATAGCATAAGTTTACAAAACACGGAGGTAGCAGCATGTTTTGCCTATATATAACATATGCAAACGAATGCACACACAAAAAGAAAGGAAGAAAATGTTGGAGCACTTTCACTGGAGCTCATTCCTAGGTAAGCAGCAATTGAATACAGTTTAATGTGTTATATTTTAATGTAAATAAAACTCAGAGGTACTAGGTCTATGTGCCTCTACATAGCTGGAAACATTCCTTTAATTCTATGTTTTCATAACTTTTGTGACTTACGTATCCTAGCAGAAAATAACAGGAATTCTGAGCATCTGCTAGGTATGTGTGATTCGCCTAAACAGAAGAAGCACTCATTGGGTTAATCTTTTAAGAGAATTACAGGATGTTAAGGGCTTGAGGCCTGCATGTTTGAACTCCACCATATTAAGAAGCCCTGCTTGGAGGGAAGGGTACAATGGGGTCTGCATACAGAGGGTTTCCATATGAAGTCAAGAAAGGCTGATAAAATCATACCAATGAAAATAAAGATAATCAAAGGAGTTCTGAAGCATTCAGAAGGTTTGCAGTAAAGTTCATCTGAAACTAAGACATAGCAGGTCTGACACTTGCCAGGTTCCATCTCACTGCCACTGGGTGGTAAGAGGGAACTGGAGGATTGCGGCGGCTCCATCTTTTATGTCTTCATATAGGACCATGAAGCAACACAGGGGTATAAATGGCCACAACAGACACTGCTGCTCAAAAATTTCTGGTCTTGCATGCATGTGTCTCATCTATACCTACAGTGGGATCCAATATTAAATCATTGCTGATAAAATATGAATATGAAACTAAAATGTACTATGGTAAATAAAAATGAGGACAAGTTACTTATACAGAGTGACAGAGATTACTTTCTAAATTGGATGAAGTCAAACAAGATGTGTTTAAGTAAAGCCAAATACAAATGTTATATCCAAAGAACAAAAGGCCAGATCTTCTGCTCTGTAAAGCAGCATAGTTCCAGTGAAGTGAATGAGGGTTTGCTGGAACACATCATCTAAGAACTTGACCCAAGAATGTTGACCCCATACTTACTGAATGGGGGTGGAGGAGGTGGGGGGCACTGTTCCTTGGAAAGCAATGACTCTAAAGATGACTTTGGGGTTATGGTAAATAACCATATGAACAAGTGAGCATCCAATATGATGCAATGACTCTAAAGATGATTTCTGGGTTATGGTTAATAACCATATGAACAAGTGAGTGTCCAGTGTGATACCATGCCATAACACAATCCTCAGATGCATAAGCTTTATTATAGAATTTACATCAGTGGTGAAAGTTAAAGGATTTCTGGTAAGGGGAAGAACTGAGGTTCACTCTGAACAGAACTTTTGACTTGTGCTCCTGCAAAAAGTACTCTCAGGTCCCCTGAACAGAATGTTCAGAAGATCAGTTAGTTAATAGGTTAGAAGTGTCATTCATTTGGTGACTGACTATGTTTGGAAAAGCTTAAACAAAGTTCACCCTTGGAAGCTTCTCTTTTTGGTAATAATTTCAGAGAAGTCTTCAAGTAATGCCTCCAAAGTCCATCTAAAACCCTCAGACAGACAGACTTGCCCACGTACTGTATTATGTCTACATGATCTGCAAAAGTATGTGAAAACTGGATTCAGTTTGATTTGTGGTGAGTATTTTATTATCTGCAAAGATCAACTGCATAATCCTGAAAAAAAGATCCAGCATATTGCTACTACAAAGACCTGTGGTTATAACAATTATGTGTAATCAAGCCTAATTATGGTCTTCCAAGAAAACAGAGGTACATAAAATACTATGTCAACTTATCACAAAGATGTTTGTCTAAAAACAAAAATAAACATTTTTAAAGTGTTTGACTGCTGAAGTGTTACAAAAAATATATTGTCTGTAATTTTTATTTCTTTCTCTATGTTCTCCTGCACATTGGAAAATACTATGATCCTACAAATGCATGATGTGTCTTTCCAGGTCAAATGTTACAGCTACTCATCTTTTTCTTGTCACTTGGAGACTATGAGAGTACTACTTTTCAAACTCAGCTTTAGCAGTGTCCAAATTATTTCTAAGCACTGCTGGAACTCAGAATTTCATTTTAAGACCACAAAGCAGTACCAGAAATCTAAAAGAGCAGGCTCCAGAGAATATTTATTATGACAACTACACTATGTTCAAGATGCTAATCAGTCATGTAAGAGTGGATTTATTTGAAAAGTTATACAATTTTTCTATTAATCTGTTGTGCAAAATGTTTGTTAAGGTGACTGTATTTGATTTCAATTTGGAAAGGTGGGTTCTGGATGAATGATTGTCAGATGACGCCCACACTCACTCAATTTTATTCTTGCATTTGAGCAACACTGGTTGACCATAGGTAGAACTCTTATGAAGAGTCCCTGTGCTGGCTCTTGCTTAAGGCCAACTCCCATTAAAATCCAGTGGAGTCTTTCCATAAACTACAACTGACACTGAATCAATCCCATACTTTGGTGCATGAAGGCACAATCAGGACAGGATAGGGGAAGGGCCATAGATCTGCATTTACACAGCTCCAGTGGCCTCATTACTCTGGTATAGAAGCAAGAATAGCATAAGCAGGAGACCCATGAAGCACTTCTACACTCATTCATTCTCATGTAGCCTGACCATTCTCACTATATTTAGCTGGAAGCAATTTAATCACAGTAGAAAAATCTGTGGACTATAGTAAGTACCAGGAGATGATTCCTCTCTTAAGATCCAGATCACATCTTAGAGAATATATGAACCTAATACAACACTTAATATTAATGTCAAAGATGAAAACTCATTGCTACATTATGAATTCCTAGATTTAGATCCGAGGACAGGCTAGAAAAGGAATTTTCCTTTTGGCTTTCCAAAGAGTGAGGAAGAAGTAAAAATTTGAAATGGTTTGCTCTTAAAGGAAAAGCTGCTGCTATGCTGTCTGAATATCCACTTTCACATTCAAAAGTGGTAGCAAACAGATCAGTACTCAGTACCACACAACTTGATAGGCAGAAAAAGAATTTTGCAACAGATACACTCCAGGAACTTTTTGAGGGAAGGGTGAATATGGACAAAAACAAATAAAAAACAAGATGCTAAAAATAAAAGTTATAATAAATGCAAGTGTTCCATAAAGCTTTGCCGGTGCCCTTACTAGTAAATTAATCTTCCAATTCTTGCTATAAGTCTTTTAAAATGTCTTATTCTCGATGCACTAATGCTAAAAAGGTGAGAAACAAGATATTTTAATGGCTAATAATTCCTTTCTACAACCTACCAATGTAACACGAAGGAAACAATGGATACAGTCAAAGAAACAATATAATATAGCTTTGTAACTTATGGAAATACAACACAGATGCATTAATGAGATGACATTTAAACTATGGTACTAAAGATAATTTTTAATTATTTTCCATTTGATGTAAGATTGACTTCAAATTACAAAAGCAAGAGAATTAAGGCAAGAGCCTTATCCCTTGCTCTGGGCCCTTTATGCCAGTCAAAAGGGCTGGAGTAGAATGAAGAGGCTTTGAAAGCTTCACATCCAGCCAGAGAGAACTTCTTCACTCCAGAGACTGAAGAAGACAACCTGTCATAAATAGATAGCTAAGGGTTAATGTTTCTTTTACCTGTAAAGGGTTAACAAAGGGAACCAAACACCTGACCAGAGGACCAATCAGGAAACTGGATTTTTCAAATTCAGGGAGGGAATTTTTTGGGGTCTGAGTCTTTTTTCTGTCTCTCAGCTATGAGAAGGTTCTTTCTATCTTCTAATCTTCTGTTTCCAAATTGTAAGTACAGGTAGAAAAACAATATAGGCTTTTATGTTGTTTTGGTTGTATTTACATGTGTGTAGCCAAGATTGAAGTGAAGATTATGTTGTTTTGGTGTGTATTCACACTGTGTGTGCTATGCTGCGAAGTTTTCAAATTCTGGCTGTGATTTTAGCTGGATGATGTTATTCAAAATTCGAGGAGATATCTTTTTAAATAAATAAAGACTGTTAGCATATTTTTTCTATAAAGTATAGCACCTGTTATGGTCACTTGATACAACAAGATTATGTTCATAGTCTTTTTCTTTCTTTTTTATATAAGTTTTCTTTTATGACTTCGTTTGAGTTTTTTCTCTCTCGTGGTAGCTAAGGAAGACGAAGGGAAGGGCGGAATTCTCCTTTGTGTTAGGCCTTACAGGAGAGGGCTGAAATGGCTCTGACTAGCAAACCAGGGCGCGACTAATTTAGTGGGCGAGAAAGGAAAAGGACAAAGGGGGGAGGGGAAAACCTGCTCTGACTTAGTAGGTTATAACTATTTCCTAGTGTCGCCAGGGCGGGAAGCAAAGCTAGTGGAAGGGGGAAGAGAATTTAGAAATCTTTTCATAGGTCTGTTACCATTGTGTAGCCAAACTGGGTTGTACTCTTTGCACGTGGAGGAGAGAGGACAGACAGCATGTATCTTGGTATTAGTGAAGTAAAAGCGAAATTGCAATGCAGTACTCTCACAGGGGAGAGAGAGGGGGAAGGGAAGTAGGTTATTTTCCTTTGTTGTGAGACTCAGAGTCTCTGAGTCTTGGGGTCCCTCCAAGGAAAGTTTGGGGGACCAGAGCAAGGCAGGCGCTGTAATTCCTGTCTGGTGGCAGCAAGATAAGGTCCAAGCTGGTAATTAAGCTTGGAGGTTCATGCTAGGCACCCACATTTTGGAGCTAAGGTCCAGATTTGGGAAAGAGGCTTATGATACAACCATAAGACTGTCTTTTGAGGACCACCTCAGAGAAAGTATACCAAGGATGGGGTGGGGCAGGAGAAGTGGGTCAGGGACCAAATTGCAGCATACACTGCTGTGAAGAATCTGGGTAATGCCATGGTCCCTGGGCAGTAAGGGACAAACTGAGGTAATTTGGACAGGCCCCACAAGGCTGTCAAATGGTGCCATGGGCTGTAGGCTAGCCCAGGATTGGGAGGGTACAATGGTGACTTAAATCCAGTTTAGTTCTGCTTTCCTTTGTGCAGCAAGTTCTGTGTCCTATACAAGGTATGCCACTGAATCTCACCCTAAATATTAAAACTAACAGGCTAAGGGAATTAGATGCAGAAATCCTATCATATTTCAATGGGAATTAGGTGCCTAATTCTGTTAAGTCTCTTCCAAAGTCCTCGCCAAGATTAAATATATTTTATTTTGCTTAAGCATATTTTAGCCATATGGTATGAAATACCTTCTGACAAGTTGGCACAGTGCAATAGGCTAAGGAATGACGTTTCAGTTTCAATATGGGTTTTTGTGTTTTAATATTTTGAAGGGTTTTCAATGAAAGATAGATGTGCTAGTCACTGTACAGACATACAATGTCTCCCCTAAAGGGTTTACAACCTACACAAAGAGTGGGAGAAATATTATCCCCGATTGTAACCAATGCACTGAAAAATTAAGTGACTTCTATATAGGTTTTTAAACCATACTCAGCACCATAATATCTGATGCCTTTCAGTAGTGCATTAAATAATGTGCAAATACATCAATCACTTTTTTGTTCTTTCATCCTCTCGCCACAGTGGGAAGCACATGCAGTGCAATATCTTGTTGTAGTAGGATTCTGTTGGATTGTACCTGTTGCTATGTGTATATATTAGAGAAGGCAAGGTCAAAGAAATGTGCTTTGCACTTGGGGCAGAAAGTGGTGAGGTTTATGATGGTCTTTGGTTCCTGGGGGACCAACGTCTTGTCCAACATCACACAGGAAATCTGTGATAGAGCCAGGAATTGAACTTAGGTCTCTTGAGTACCAGTCTAGTGCCTTAACCACAAAACCAGTCCCCAAACTTGTTTGTCCAAGGATAATTGCTGTGAATTTGTACAGCATTAAAATAATATAAATGTTATAGCTGGCCCAAATACAAATTATAGATAGTTTGCTTAATAAATATTTTGAAAATTTGTTATAATGGTTCCAGAGTGTGTGTTGTGATTGAGCCCTAACATTGGAAATAAGAATATTGAATATTAAACAAAATATTACAGTAATTAAGGAACACATGCACTAGCTTTTCTTTAAAACCGCACCGTATAAACCATTTCTAATACTATTGATTACAAATGTACCCCAATTCCTCAATTGTTTTTTTAGTCAGAGCAGGTGCTGCTTTCATCACCTTCAACCAGTGCCATATAAACATTACAAAATAAAATTCAATAAGAGAGATTTCTAATGTTGCAAGATCATATTCCAGATTACATGGTGGGGAAGTGTAGGATCCCTGATTTCTTCCCAAAATTCCACCGTGAAGCACCCGGTATCACATAACAGAAAAAAATAAGAGTCTCCATCCCTTGACATACAGTGAGGCCTTATTGTCACAAAACATCCTATTTAACACAGTTCATTATCCTTCACTTATAGGATATTATACTGTGAAGATTTCTACGAGTTATATGTTCAGAAAACATCAGTTCTACATATTTTAGGAAAAACATTTTCTATTAAATGCCATTACACTCATAATTACAATAAAAATGAGCAACACTCAGAATAGTGTTTAGGCATGAAACTAACCATGCATGCACATGCAATACCAAATTAACCACCGTGGCAGCTCTTCACTATTTGAGTTAATTCTGCAAAGCACATTCTTAATTTAATAATGAGTCTGAGAAGAGACCTTTCTTCTATATTTTATCATCTACTCAGCAAAAGAATTAAGCAAGGAATAGAAAAAAACTGTTCATCTCTATGTTTTGGTTAATGAGCTATTGTTTTTGCTAATTCCAACAAAATGTAAAGTTAAATGGTTATTTCATCGGGGATAATAATAACCTGTTCTAATCAAATTCACTAATGAAACAAGAGAACAATATAAAAATGCTGCTCTGGAGGATGCCTTTGCAACAGGTGGAGGTGTTCTCATGTCAAATCAATTGCTGTCAAAGTGTGAAATTAGCACCTGTTTGTAGGCTGAACTGGTAAATCACACAGCTGGTGAATGCATTTGGAAAGAAGTTAAGCACTGTAGTAAAGAAGTTGTCAAGGTTTTTTCCCCCCTCTTTGAACTTTAGAGTAAAAATGTGGGGGACCTGCATGGACCCTTCTAAGCTTAATTCCTAGCTTAGATCTGGTAACACTGCCACCAGCCAAAAATATAGTGTTTGTCACACTTCTTGTTCCCCCAAAACCTTCCCTGAGGAACACAAATCCAAACCCCTTGAGTCTTAAAACAAGGAGAAATAAACCATACGTCCTTCTTTCCCCCTCCAGACTTTCCCCTCCCTGGGTTGCCTTGGGAAGCTTCACACCAATCCAAAGTCCTTGGATCTTAAACAAATGAGGAATTAACCCTTCCCCCTTCCTTTTCCCCCCACCAATCCCTGGTGAGTTTAGACTCAATCCCTTGGATTCTAAAACAAGGAAAAATCAATCAGATTTTTAAAAAGAAAGCTTTTAATTAAAGAAAGAAAAGGTTAAATTTATCTCTGTAAAATCAGGATGGAAATTTACAGGGGTATTCAGATTCATATAGACTAGAGGGATCTCCGCTCCCCCGCCAGCCTTAGATTCAAAGTTACAGCAAACCGAGGTAAAATCCTTTCAGCAAAGTGAAAAGCATTCACAAGTAAAGAAACAAACATAAGACTAATCTTGCCTGGCCATACTTACAATTTTGAAACATGAAAGACTGATTCAGAAAGATTTGGAGAGCCTGGTTGTACGTCTGGTCCCTCTTTGTCCCAAGAGCGAACAATGAACAAAACAAACAACACAAACAAAGACTTCCCTCCACCAAGATTTGAAAGTATCTTGTCCCCCTATTGGTCCTCTGGTCAAGTGTCAGCCAGGTTCACTGAGTTTCTTAACCTTTTATAGGTAAAAGAGACATTAACCCTTAAAGATCTGTTTATGACAGAAGTGAAGAACTTTCTAGCAACTCCTCACTGCAATACATCAATATTTTGCTGAGGAACTGGGTAATGTCAGTGTGCCTGAATGAACATTTCCCTTTGTTAATATACACATTTCCTTAGCCCTACGTTCATTAACTAGTAGTAATTTGAATCAAGCTTTTAATACTATATGGGATATAAACTTCAATGGTCATTATAAAAATAGCATTCATCACAGTGAATTACTTCCACATGGCTGTTGGAAGCTAATAAAGCAACACTGAAAAGGCTGACTTCTTAAGGGGCAATCTTACAAAAGAGTTTAAATGTCCAAAGGTTGTCGCTATCTTCTTTGATTTTTCGTATGGCTCTTTTGCATATTCTGATCATAACTGTTGTTGTTCCCTATTAGTGGTCTGATCCAAAGCCCTTTGAAGTCAATGGAAAAACTCCCATTAACTATAATACGTTTTGACGAGGTCCTAAATGTTTAGACAATAGATAAAATGTATTTAAGATATAAAAAAGCATCATAAAACAGACTGTATTATCTTTCCAAGCCCAGCTTGTCATTTGTGAAATAATGGTTTTGCAAAACATGTTATAAAGAATATATTTTAAATGGGAAAAAGAAAGTTTTAAGTTTGAACTCTGTATAAAAGGAATAGTTTCAGTATGAATTTCAGAAATTAAATAAACACATTTTCCCTGAGGCTCATATAATAACATATATGTGTATGTTTTACTGCAAAAACAATTAAAATACCTCTGTCTTCATCCAATGTATCAGATTATGGAGACCAAAAACAAATAAAAAAAAATAATGGAAAAAACCATAATCCTTCCACTACCATGTGCAAGTACAATCTTAACATTAATTAATATAACACATTTTCCTTCTTATTTCATTGACAACAATAAAATTGGTTTCTCTAGATCATTGATATAAATGGCTGACATGAAGTCATGAGCCAATTTTTATTGTAATGCATTCCTTTTCTTTTTTGTTTCCAGCAGATGTGGCCATGCTGGAACTCATCCTATTTCTTATGTCTCATGCTAACGGAGCATAACCACATTTAACAGGGATACATTTCTGTTGGTAATAATGTGAATGCTTCACTGATTAGCTGCAGAATGTTTTGTGCCTTAGGTAAGTAAAAACATCCTGCTTAGAATAAAACAGGGATCTTAGCCAGCAAAAAAAAACAAACCCGCCCCCCCCCAAAATAAACAAAGTAGATTAGCATGATATCTGTGACACAATGAAAAAGCTAAGAATGATATTTAATGTGTATATTGTAAGTAAATATGCAAGGAAGGAATGTTTACATAAGATATGGGTCTATAGAACCCCCACATCTATAGAACCAAAATCCCTGAAATTTGTAGAGATTAAAAATCCAAACCTGGATTCAAATGTGAATTTTGCAAATAGATAGATGCACTATTCCAAATAAAAAACCTCTCAAAACTTCATGTGAAATCTGGATCCAGTCATATTTACCAGATTCTTCTCTGACTCTACAGCAATATACATTAGGCATTTCTAATGCACCCACTATCTTAGAATGTCGGTACTAGTATATCTTGGATGGAAATAAAGGTATTTCCAGTAGGAGCAGATGGTAAGGAACCCTTCATAGTTAACAATGTGGTGATTACTATCAATAGTATTACAATTTTTTTTTAAATGTAGGCAGTTTATTTATAGCCATGTCAGTTCCAGGATATGAGAGAGAGAAGGTGGGTGAGATAATGGGTGGCGGGTAATGAACACTGTGGGAGGCTAAGCCTCCCCAAACCTCCGCTAATGCTCCCCACTGCAGCCCTGGGGCCTGTCCACAGGAGGGCTTAGAACTCTTCTTGGTGGCCAGGGCTCACGGCTTCTCCTGGTGCCAGCCAGGGTTCAGAGATACACAAGTGGGCTGGCTGGCTGGTGTTGAAGGGGCGGAGCGGGGGGTAGGGGGTTAGCCTCTCTGAACCAGGAGAGGAGGAAGTGCATGCACCACCCATAGGTGAGGTAATATCTTTTATTGAACCAACTTCTGTTGCTGAGAGACACAAGCTTTTGAGCCACACAGAGCTCTTCTTCTGATATGGGAAAAGGGACTCCCAGCATCACAGCAAAATGCGAGGTGGAACAGATTTTAGCATAAGTAGTTAGCACATACTGTAAAGGACCATTCAAGGTAGAGTGGCCCATTAACATTTCAGAATCCAGCACAGGTTCGGATAGGGAAACACAAATAAATCAGTAAAACCACCACCACAAACAACACCTTTTTAGCATCTAATAGAAGTCACCAGAGATGTAACAGCAAGCTGTAGGTTTAATTCTTAGGGTATGGCTACACTTACAGCTGTACAGCGCTGGGAGTTACAGCTGTCTTCGTACAGCTGTGTAGGGAAAGCGCTGCAATGTGGCCACACTGACAGCTACCAGCGCTGCAGTGTGGCCACATTTGCAGCATTTTCAGCGCTGTTGGGAGTGGTGCATTGTGGGCAGCTATCCCAGCGTTCAAGTGGCTGCAATGTGCTTTTCAAAAGAGGGGGGTAGGGTGGAGTGTGACAGGGAGCGTGGGGGAGACAGAGAGAGTGGATTTTTGGAGCTGACACTGTGTCAGCTCCCTGCCTTGCAAGTTCTAAGGACTGGAAGATACACAGCACCAACCTTCAATCATTTTAAAAGTTTTGACCCCTTCCCCCACCCCTCTCTTATTCACTAAATGCAAATAGCCTTCAGACCAGATAAGCAGATGCTCCAAAACGGACTCTCCCCTCCCCCCCCGCCGTGTTGCTTCTCTCCTCAAGCAAACTGTGAACATTCCAAAGGAATGCCCCTGCCTGCCTCTGCTCGAGCAAACGAGCTGTGTTTGTTTTTTAGATAAAAAGCTCCGGGAGCCCGGAGTTCACAACAAAACAGCAGAGTGGCTGAACAGGCATTCTGGGATACCTCCGAATACCTCGGAGGCCAATTACAGCGCTTATGGTGGCCACACTTGTGGAGCAGCGCTGCATCACCAGCGCTGCAATCCTTATACCCCAGGCAGAGCAGGAGTACAGCCAGCGCTGCAGCCAGGGAGATACAGCGCTGTATGTGCCTTGCAAGTGTGGACGGTGAGTAAGTTGTAGCGCTGTAAACCCACCACCAGCGCTGCAACTCTTCAGTGTAGCCAAGCCCTTAAGTATGTTTAATAAAAGGGAACAGAAGTGAAATTTTGAGTTTTGCTAGAAAAAAAAAAGCTGTCTTTTCATAAGTACAGCTAGTTGTATCTAATTTAAACTAGCAGAGAGTACTGATGCTTAGCATCTTATTTATGGCTATTAATTCTCCAAAACTGAAGCCATAGCAATGTGCATTTGAACTCTAATAAAACAGTAATAAAGCTCAATAAAGCCTTTTAACACCATCTTTTTCTGTCATTTTTTATGATGATGTTCAATTGAAAACTGATCCTTTCTTGAAACAGAATTGTTTTATCAGAAAGACTAGCAAATGAGTGGCACATTAATTGTGGCTTTTAACTAGATCTTATGATACTCAAGTGTTTGCAGCTGAGAAGGAAGTATATTACTACAGAATGCATCTTTACCAACGTCAACATTGTAGTTAACCTCTTGGCTATGAAGGATTTGTTTAGAATGTTTTTCTTTTAAAAAAAGTCAATGTAAAAGACTTATTGAATAATATGGACAAGAAGGGTCACTTTTGCTCTCTTGGAGCTTGCCATTGATTTTGAGCAAAACAGCATTAATTTTGAGAGTCTGTATTGAATATGAATTGATATTTATCTATTTCAGTGTCTGACAGATAAAATATTAAATGTAATTGAAACAAATTATTCTAAAATTTAAAAAAAAATTGGCAGTAGTTATTCTAATGCTATGAAAGATAATACAACAAAAACAGGTAAGTTTGTTAAATTAATACTGTTCTGGTGTGAATAGAAGTTCAGTTATCAAAAAAATCATACCACAAAAAATATTTGGGAACATGGTGAGGAGAGAATACACAGATCATTTTGAATGTACAGAAAGTCTGGTGGTTAATTTTCCAGATTAGTACATGAAGAAGGACCCACTGTACACAGAAAAGATACATACCAAACTGCATTGAAGACAAGAGCAGAGTTAAGACTAGGACTTGAAAGAAAAGATCAAAATTTAGTGGTGTAAAAGTGTGCTGGTATAAGGAAATAGAATTAGCTCTTACTTCCCATCAATCTGTGTATGAAGCACAATTATACATATTTGTATGTGTATATAGACGCACACACACATTTTTGGATGTAAAATTGTCTAATGCAAAGGTTAAAGAGGACTCAGGAGAAATAGGGCTTTTGCTCAACTTTTTGTCTAAATTATGTTGTGGATCAACTTTCATTCAAATAAAAAAATCAAATATAATCCTTTAGTTTGCTACAGTCATGTATATTTAATTATTGTTGGATTTATAAAGTAAGCTTGGATGCCAATTTCTACAAAAAAAGTTGGCATAAGCTATGGGTATATTAATGTTATCAAATAAGCCATTGTATTGTCCGTCCATCTCCTCACTCCACTCTATCTCGGTGAAGATTATAATAAACATTATACTTGCATAAAATGGTAAGAATATAACATCACTATGATACATTTTCAATAACTGTGCTCCTTGTGCTTCTTTGAAAGCCCTTTATTTAACGGTCTGAAAATTACTTACATTGGAGTATTGTGCTTTTGATGACGCACACTAGCCCATTCCATCAGATCGGTAGCTCTGTGCAGGATATTTGGCAGTTTCAGATTGCCAGTCTCTATGTCCAACTGCTGCACAAACGGAGCACTGATGTGAGCCTCTCATTCTGCTATTGGAAAATGCAGAAAGATAGGGGGAAAGAGCCTCACAAAGGGCAGCTCTACACTGGTGTTCCTAGACCTGTGATAATTTGACCTAAGTGATTGCCAATCAAGTTAATTAACTCAATTGTGAATTCTAGTCTAGGGCAAATCCTTGTGGGTTACCATAGTATTTAGCCTGAATTCTCTGAATCCTGTATAATTACAGTTTTATAGATTACACGATATAGGATTCCCCACTCCCAGTACCCATCACTTAGTTGTAAAAAACAACTTCTAAGCCATGCTAACTCCTTAACTGACTCCACTAGGCCTAAGTATTGCTGTGGTTTGAAAACTAAGTAATGTTTAATTCTAAATGTGTTTCAAAGAAAGCCCTTCTTTTAGTGGTTTTTGCTGCAACCTAAATTTTCATACAGTGCTTTCTACTTAAAATAACCACAGAGTGTAACAGTGTTAACAGTGTGTCTACTATAAAACACTAAGTGACTTCTGAGATTTCAGTGTTAACAAACCTTAAATTAGCAAGTGCTAAAATGCATTAAAGTGGTTTCATTATGAAGTGACAGCAATGTTACTGATATGTGCCATCCAAGTAGCTTAATTTAGGTAACTAGAATTGCAGAAAGCCTTGCAAACTAGATTTCTGATTTAGCACAGACCAATATCTGATCACGGCCATCTTAAACACAAAGGGCTTTGATTCTGAGGAATGGATTTGTTTCCACGATTTTCATTTTTGGATTAATATTCATGTCAGGAAATTGTTTTCTTTTGATATTATTTCTTACTCTGTGGCAATACTACTACATTTTCCCTTACTCTGGCAAATGAAATACCAACCAAGGTGTTCAAAATAATGAATTCTTTAGAAGTCTATTGACTTCAAATGATGTCAACTTATCATTGTCTATATATCATTCATGCAGTTGTTCAAAAGGGTATGTTTAAAGAGAATGTCTATGCCAGAGAACATTCAGAGGTGTATCAGTCACCATCTCATTTAGTCAAATCACTCACTGCCTCTTACAGAAAGGATGGCTACTTAAAATAACATGGATCGGAAAATGAAACAATGTAAAAGGCACAACTGGGGAGGCAGTATGAAAGGCTGACTTATTGCTCATTTAAAGTGTAGTGCTTGATTTTTATCACCAGAATGCAGGTGTCATGCATCAAAAGGCTTCAAAGACTGAAGGGCAAACTAATTTTCCTTGCTTGATCCTTCTAGTGGAAAAAAAAAGAAGACTGTCAAAAAAATCAAATGCTATTGTGGGAATTTATCATAATATTGTTCAAGGGAAAAACTCATAAAATCTTGTTAATCACTTGCTGTGATGCATTTGCATTTTATACCATCATTTACAGAAGACAAGATAAGCATTATAAATGATGGATGTTTCAAAATGTTAGATTAGCCCCTTTATTGTGGGTCTCAACTCATGAAACTTAATAGGTGATGTAAAGCATTGTTTCTGCAACATATATTGGCAAATTTGTGAAGTACAGTAAACCCTAACTTTACTTGGATTTGTCAAAGCCTGCAACTGCAAGGAGGTAATTTGGATTCTGTGAGTTAGATTCACTCCATGTTAACTGCAGCTTCTTTTGGCATAAATGTTAGTCCAGGTCGCAGTGACAGAAATACTGCCAAGGGAGGAAGTAGCATTGGCCCAAAGTTCTTAAAATTCCTATTGGCCTAAAATTGGTTGAGGCTTGTGGGTCACCCTTAAGTGTGGATGAATCCCACTCTGAGGCTCACAGAGATTCAGTGGAGCAAGATGTGTAAGTAATATGCAACTTTGAGGTGCCACAAGTACTCCTGTTCTTTTTATACAGCTTTAGTGAACCCTCTGTGCATGAAATTAAATTTAATACAAAAACAATGTTAACATGTTGATACAATATATTTATGGCTATCTATTGCAAAACCTATGTCTGACATCTGGAAAACTGAACTAATTCATTATGTTAATTTTGACTACTATTTTTGAGGACAACAGAACAAATTGTATTAAATGTATCTGTATTTCTATATGTGTCATATCTGAGCACCTCGCAATTATTAATGCATTTTTCTTCAAAACACGCCGGCAACACAAATACAATATCCCCATAATACAGAAGGAGAATAGAAGTATAGAACAACTATGTGACAACTCAAACTCACACACAAAGTTCGTAAAGCTGAAATATGAACCCAAGCCTGAATTCCAGGCCAAGTGCCTCGACTACAAAACAATCCTTCCTTTTAAGTTCACTTATTAAAAGTACCTCAATCTTGTGAATTAAATTGCATCAGTGCTCATTCCACAAAACTATCACTGTTGATCTATATACATGGATAATGAATATTAAAAAAAAAATATCCCCAAAATGGCACAAGCACTCCATATCTAAAAGAATAAGCGTATAATTTCCCTCCATATGTCAATGTATCATATTAAACACCAGTATATAATGCATGAACTATTTCAGGGCTATAAACTATTCCTCTGTAATTCTTAAATACACTGTGCATCCTTTATAGAAAGCTTAAACTATGAAGCAAGTCAAAGTTCTGCCAAGTCAATCACTCTTTGGGCTAATGTAGTTAAGGCACATCAGTTTCATAGCCAACAGCAAACAAAGAAGTGACATAGCCAGCCTCACATCTGATCACCTTTGACTGGCCTAACCCAATGGATCAGAAACCCATCTTGCAACTAAGTGAACTTTCAATGTGGGATTAAGCAAGACGCACACTCAATCTTAAACACTCAGCCATCATACTTCATAACTATAGAGTAGTTGGATTTATTTATAATTACATATTTTTCATGTATAAGAATTATGAGATTCATATTGTTGTAGGCAAAATGTCTTTGAAACTGGTGAATGTAACAGCCACCCTTCATTTGGGATAAATGTAAGAAACAATAGGATTCTCAAACCAAACTATGGGCACTCATGAGTCCTTGCAGGAATTGCAACTACGTAAGCAGAGTGTTTTTGCTGGGCATTATTCGGTGGAAGTATACACATCTGCGTTTGTGAGAGAAGGGATCAAGAAAGTACCAGGCACAGCCTGAACAAACACTGAGACACACCTAGAAAGTTAGTTTTTTGGGCTGAATTTAGCAAACTTAGATCCTGCAACTTGGATTGCATGAAGTTTCTATGGAGAATGGTGTATGTGAAAGAAACAAAGGTACTGATTCCCCTGAATATCCTTGTGGGACCAAAAAAATTAGGAGAAAACAAAAATCTTCACTCAGCAAAAATATTTGAATTAAAAAAATATTATGAATAATAGCAAAATAGTTTAAAGGTAAAGTAGAAATGGACTGAAGATTGATTTAGAAACCAATAAATAAATTTGACTTGAGGGATAGAAAATAGTTATCCTTAAGGAAAATAAAAAGATCTAAGAACAAAGAATGTATGTGCCAGATCATTGTAGCTGCAAGAGCAAAAGAATCCACCAGAAGATGGGACATTCTTGTTCTTGCAATCATATGCACTGGGAATTACAAAGTTACTTTTCTTTACTTAACAGGAAAGCAATAAACTAAACCTTCAGCATATTGTATTTCCAAGATAACAGTGGCAGCCTTTTAGCAAAAAACAATGCACAAAGATTTGATAGCTACTGTATCTTTGATAAGGGGAATCAATGAAAGTAAGTGTCTATACGCTCTGAGGAAACTCTACCTTCCATCCTTGCTGGTTCAGAGGTGAAGAGAGGGAACTTTAGTCAACAAGAAACACCACAGCTAATGATTTAAATGCAGCCCTCCCCTTAAAACCTGACAAATAGATTAGTTGAAGGCAACAAAAATATAATCCTTTGAAATATTAAACTATGATTTGCATATAAATCAACAGCTATAGCTTATATACAGTACATACTTAGAAACAAAAGGATACACTTGTAAATAGCATTTGAACAAAAAAAATGGCCTTTGCACACCACAAGCTTTACATTTCTTGGCTTTCCTTGTGTCCAAAAGTAATATTAAATTAGAAAGCCTCATACAAAGTCAGAGATGACTGAGTAACTTTTTTCATTGGTGGACATGCCATGCAGCAAATTGTTTCAAGTGCTTCTTAGGTCAGAGCTATCTATAAAGTAGATAGACATGTGGAAAATGTGGTCCAAGACTACAATCACATCGAAAGACCTCATTTTGATGAATCAAATGGGCAGAGCTTGGTTTGCAGGAATAGCACTGCTGCTATTTTATTCTCAGTTCAACTCTGGTTTAAAACAAACAGGGAGAAAGACCCATTTTCTTCTGTGTCCAAACAGTTTTCTGTTCTCTTTTATAATAAGGCCCTCTTGATCACTGTGTAGCTATCTATTTACCCATGTACCTGTCTAGGTTCTTATTCCATGTCCACCACCATGGTACCCCAAGTTCCTATTTTTCTATCACAATCACCTCTCTAATTATTGCTCTATTTCCCTCTTCTGTTTTATCTTTAACAGAATGGGACATAGTCCAAGGCATAAAAAACAAACCAACATCCCCCAATAATTTTTTTCCACAAAATATTTTCCCCAATGGATTAGCATTTTCAATGACTCCTACAAGAGAATCCAAGATGTTTTCAGCAAGTGTTTTAACAAGTAAGTCAATACATCAAACATTATAATTGAATGGAATATCTGTTAGACTAAGTTGTTTGAGACAGTGACTGTAATTTACCTAATTTTTAGTATAGTACTCATCACAGTGGGGTCCCATCTTTGTTGAGGCCTTCAGGAGGTGCTACCACAGTAATAATTTTAAATAATAAATAGTAATAAAAGGGCATTAGAGGTACATTACTGCACTGACCATAAAACATCTAGAGAACATATTGTATCAAAATGCATTTCCAACACACTTTATACCAAACTAGTCTTGAGATTCCTTTGCTGTTTTTTAATGAATTGCACCTAGAGCAATAGTAACAGCTGTACAGAGGCTGTTTGGGTAATTTACAGGTTGGGAGGTGGGTTCCATCCTCCAACTCAACCCTGTATATTTCACCTGTATAAATCCTGTTTTGTGTAAAGTTAGTGATGAGGATTTCACTGCTACTGAATTATAAATTGGATTTTTCTAGTAATTATTAGTAATCTACCACACTGGAGTTAGAATCTATTGCTTCCAGACTGGTAACTTGCCCATTCTAAAATAGTCTTTTTCCATATAGGAAACTTGAGTAGTGCTGTACTGCACTTTATAAATATTCCACATATTTTAAAACTTACTGTAGGACTTGGCTGAACAGCTGCCATTATATTTTAGAAAATCAGTTCATGCTAGAACACAGCAAGAACTGCTTCATATCATTTTTATTGATAACAGTTTGCCATAGTGGGAAGTGATTCAAAATGCCTTGTACTGGGAAAAAGAAGAGACTGCCATTTCTCCACCCATGCAACTAACTTGCATTGCATGGAACTATGCATCTGTTGATTTACATAACATCATAGTAAAATTCAGTGCAGAGTTTTCCCTATGGTAACACAACTATGTGAAGAACTGATTATTGCCAAAGTAAAAGTCTGACTACTGGTAGTTGTAACTAATGGCTAAAATGCACATTGCAAATTAAAACTTCCTAATTTACCAATACACTTAAGTACATATTTAAGTCTCATTGAAATCAATGGGATTTAACATGTGCTTGAAGTTATGTGTATTGTCACAGGGTCAGGCCAGATGGCTACAAGAGAGTGGTCGAAGGAAGATACATTAGCTCCCTTTTCCCTGGGTAAGATAACAGAGACTATTCCAGAACACTCAGGAACTTTCTAGAACGAATTAAGGCAAGCAGGCTAATTAGGACACCTGCAGCCAATTGGGAAGTTACTAGAATTAATTAAGGCTAATCAGGACTCCTGGTATAAAAAGGCTCCCACTACAGTTAGTGGTGTGTGCATAAGGAGCTGAGAGTGAGAGGACACGCTGCTGGAGGACTGAGGAGTACAAGCGTTAACAGACATCAGGAGGAAGGTCCTGTGGTGAGGACGAAGAAGGCATTGGGAGGAGGCCATGCGGAAGAAGCCCAGGAAATTGTAGCTGTCGTGTAGCTGTTCCAGAAGGCACTCTAGAGCTGCAGTCCACAGGGCCCAGGGCTGGAACCTGGAGTAGAGGGCAGGCGTGGGTTCCCCCCAAAACCTCCCAACTCCTGATCCAACACAGGAAGATCACTGAGGCTAGCAAAATCTGCCAATAAGTGCAGGACCCACCAAGGTAGAGGAGAAACTTTATCACAGTATGCTTGCTTAAGTGCTTTTCTGAATCAGGGCCTAAAGGAGGAAAGGTCAAGAGATAACTGAATATATGTGAACAGGGAGAAAGAAAGACAGAAATAGGAAGGAAAAAGCTTTGGCCTAATTTAGAAGCATCTTCCAGAGCACAGCTTGTTTTGATTGCATCCTGATATATTTATTTCAAAGAATATACAGAGTTCACTCATTTCCTACCATGGAAGTTTACAGAGAGCAATATTATCCAAGTAAAGAAAAACCCACAGTTGGCCTGTGCCAGCCAACTTGAACTTGCAGGACTTGCACTGCAGGACTGTTTCATTGCTGTGTAGACTTCTGGGATTGGGCTGGAGCCTGAGTCCTGGAACACTCCCTCCCTTCAGGGTCCTAGAGCTTGGGCTCTAGCCTGAGTCCAGAAGTCTAGACAGCAATGAAACGGCCACTCAGCCCAAGCCCAGCAAGCCTGAATTGGCTGACATGGACCACCTGCAGGTGTTTTTTGCTGTGTAGACATATCCAAACTATTATGGTCAAGAATGCTTTTGAAAAGAGTCCACATTCAGTGAAAGATTATGTGCAGCAAATAAGGCAAAGATCATGCATTGAACGATGTGGATAAAAATATTGAACAACTGCCTTATTCCCTAAGCTTTGTCCATCCTATGTGATGAATGAGGCAGAGGTCCAGAGGGGGAGAAGGAGGGAGGCAGGATGGAAGGATCATGTATTTAAAGACTGCATGCACAAAAGGGGACTGAACAGGCTCTCTAAATTCTAGAATGTTATGACTTTTCAGTTTAAATAAAGTTTTAAGGTTCTTTTTGCTGTGTGTAGTATGTATAAATTGACTGCAATGACCTTTGAGTGCTTGATTTTGTACCCACAATGTTATTTTAATGTTTTGGTGCAAAATATAAAATGGACTTCTTTTTTCCTTCTCTCTCACAATATTCTTAATAAAAAGGCTAATTAACATCTGTCATCCTGTCCCCTTGTTTCCAGTGGTTTTGGCACTATATAGTTTAAATATAATATTGTTCTGAACTCTACTCCACTGAATCATTCTTTTGGCAGCTTTTCCAGCATATCACTCAAAATTATTCATATATCGTCTTTGCTGCAGAATAGTCAAAATTAATTCCTGCACATTGTAAGCTAAAAGTTCAATAAAGTATACTTTCTCTGTCTGTAGGAAAAGAATCTGTGTATACGGAGCTCAGAAGACAGGAAGGGGTTAATGGGCTACTGAAGGCCAATTAGCTCAAATTAAGAGACCCGCACCAGGAAGCGGTTCCAGGGAGAGGCTTAAAGAGAAAAATCCTATTCAGCTGGAAGGAGCAGATAGAGCAGATGTGGAGCTCTCACTGTGGGAGAGAAGGCTGGCCAGACCCAGGACCAGGGCCAGAGTGGTACCAGCAGATATCCCAGAGGAATGTGAAGAGTTTATATTGCTTCATACTTTTTTTGGACTTTGAGTGTCCCAAAAGGGATAGAACTGTAAAGGAAAACCTGAGAACTATGTCTCTGCAACTCAGAAGGTGTTGGAAGGTAGGCAGAGCTGTGGAAGACCATCTTGGAAACTGAGGCTAAATGATTGATGGAAGAGGGTGCTCCAGTAAGGACAGAGCCGTCGCTTGCGTATGGCAAATTGGGGCAACTACCCTGGGCCCCGCGGTTTGGGGGGCCCCACACTTCATCATGAAAAGGTGGACGGGGAGGTGAGGTGGGCAGGTGAGACGAGGAGGAGCCTCTCTACCAGAACCTCCCCCTCCCCCCAGTGCTTTCTGGCGGCCAGCAGGCCCTGCTGATCAGCACCTCTCCCTCCCTCTCAGCACCTACTGCCTGCCACAGATCAGATGTTTTGTGGTGTCAGGAGGTGAGGGGGGAGGAAGGGAAGAGCGAGGGTGCAGCATGCTCGAGGGAGGGGGCAGAACTGGGCAGGGAAGAAGCANGGGAATGGGTGGAGTGGGGGCAGGGCCGAGGTAGAGCTGGGGGGGGAAGCACTCCCCAGCAGATTAGAAACTTGGTGCCGATGCTCAGGGCCCCATAATTCTCTTGGGATGGCCTTGGGTAAGGACATCCTATAACACTGTGGACATGTGTTCTAAACCTATAGCATTTTACTCAACAAATTCTTTAATGTGTCTGACACAAGGCCCTGTTTTTACTACACAGCAGAAAATCAAAGGGAGAAATTCCTTTAGTTTGTCCTCTGCTAAAAGTTAAACAGCTATGGTAAAACATACGCAATATCATTTGAAAAAAAGTACTTTGTCAATGAGTGTGATGAATTTAAATTGAACAGCTCAGAATGATTCTTCTAAGAAGTGGATGTATTTTAGACTGTTATTTTCAGGGGGTAGTTTGTATTAAAAATGTCTCCAAATTATTTCCCGATAAAATGCCATACTAAATTCCAAAAAGCATACTACTTTTCTGTATATAGTGATATTTCCTATGACTCCTGTGAGACACTAAGAATACTCAATTGCTTCAGAGGAAGTTGAGACATTCAGTACCTTGCAGTGGTGGGATCTTTATTCGTATCATTTTGATATCATACTATGAAAAGTTACTCCAAGATTTTATCATAAATTCATTGCTCTTACAAATAGAAAATATTATTGATGACTATCACCCTGCAACACAGAAAAAGGCATCTGCTTTAGCCACAAAACCTAATAGTTTTTTGTTTTTGTTTTTTTTACTTATAGCAGTCTGGTCCTACTGAAGTCAGAGAGTTTCATCATTGACTACCACACAACAAGGATTTTAACCCAGGCTTTTAGATATTTTCTGTAAAACTCAATATCATGAGGTATTTCTTGAACAGAGTATATTTAAGTCTTTGCCCTCAGAATTGTAACTCAGGATCAGCTCAGGAAGTTTTTGAACCATTCTCTTGTCTGTGAGGCCATTCAGGGACAGACTCCAGGGAAAGGGAAGACTTTCAGATACAAAAACTACAGAGTTTAGGGGCAGTAACCTAAGAGACAATCTTATTCTTTTATAATTAATACAACATACTAAAAAACATAGCCAAGAATATTTGTGATTGGGTGATCCACAGGCTTCATCAACTGTTCAGCTTACAGGGACAGGCTTTTATTTTTTTTTTAAACTTAATTCCTAGACATTTTCAAATCCTCTTTTTTTAAAAAAATCTCTTTATTATCATGGAACAAATAGTATTTGTTTAACCAAAGATTTGATAAATTTAGACCTTTGGGGGATTGGGTTTGATTTGTATTTTTTTAGTTCTATAAGGACTCAAACAACAAGGCATTAACAACCAGTACAAAGACCTCTACTTTCAACTACATAGGAGGAGATACTGAAGATTACCCGTACAATATCATTTTCAAAATAAAGCAGTATTGTGTTTAACATAAGAATAAGATATTTGCTAAAAAATAAGCGGCAGCACTCAGTTCCTGATAATTTTTAATAAAATAAAGCTGCCAAAATAATTATAATATATTGAAAGCATTTAACCCAATAAAGTAATAAAATAATGCTATTGTATCTAAAAAGTGATTATTTCCACTTTTATTCACAACTCTCACCAGCTCTAACCAGAGCACAATTTCTCCATATTATCTCAAATGAAACACAAGCTATTGAAAAGGAGCAGGTTAGCAGAAATTTAATTTGTTGAGAAAATGTCTCAAATGTAAGGTTACCTGCAAAGGTACTCAAAATATACAGCAGGTATCTGTTTAAAGTAATAGTATTTGTATTCTGGACCTTCATTGACAAGCATACTGAATGTGTAAAGAACTAAACATAGCTTTTTGCATTTTCTCAAAGAAAAGCACATCTGACTTACTTTAAGGTTTCTGCATAGTCATATCAATCTTTACATATGGAATCTTGTGCTGCATCTGCACAACTTTTATGTCTTTTTAATAAGTAAAATTTGGAAATCAATGTGGGAAATTACTTGCATGCTAACAGTCATTTCTAGAAGTAGCTTCCACATATCAATCATCTCAGATTTTCAAATTCTATTAAATATGTTCCTAGGAATGCAACCACAGGGAATGTGCTATTTTATTTAAATTTTGCAAAATTAAATAAAACAAAAAGAAAAATCAAAATTCAGTAACAATTTCTCCTTGTGGGAATTTAGTAGGAATGAGAACAATTGAAACTATAACAGTTATTTACAAGCCTTCTTTTATAGGTCTTGATATATAAGACTACTTCCCCCCACCCCAAGAATTTTTTCCCACATCAGCATTTTCACATTACCTCTAAAACAAACTACTCTATATCATGGGTGTTTTTTTATCAGTCTGATACACATTTCACTTATTTCATAAACAAGATGCTTGTATTTTTGGTCCTTCTAATCATGCCACTTGATTATGCTACTGAAAAGTAATATAAATATAGCTATATGTTAATAATTTTTATAATAAACAAAGCTTCCACCAGCCCTTCTGAGTGAACATGCCGACTCCAATTTCAGTGTTGCCTGTACTATCTTCTATTCCACAGGTGACATAAGATGTTATGGTATGGTACCTACATCATTCCTGTGTGTTTAAAAGAGTTACCAGCAACCATAGGTCTTTGACGAGCAATGTCACTACGTATTCACATGTGTGAGAAGCTGCCCTGTAACGTAGTTGAATTTAAGAATCCTTTTAGAAAAGCAATGCCTTTTGCAACTGCGTAAGACACCAGATGTTTGGACCTGAGGATATACAGGGCTGAGTTGTCTCTATCACATCAGTTCTACCCATTAAGTCCCAGAATCCTAGGAGAGTATAACTGAATAAAAGGGAAATGTGGGCAGGTAGCAGAAATACGTAGCAGCAACTCTCTTGAAGAGCCAATTATTCGTGTATAATATATTTTCCTTCTGTGTATATACATATATTTGCATAAAAAAAAACATTTGTGGAAGTTTAGTTAGGAGTAAAACCAAGGTGGACTGGAGAGTTCTAATTAAACAGAACTGCCTTCTCAAAGCTAGCATTGTCCCTGGATGCCAAATGGAGATAGTAAGGTTGAATAAGATTGCATATAATATTGCATGTAGCAGTACTATATATTTCTGATATGAAAATGTTGTGAAGGCAAGCCTGAGCAGCACCCTAGGCCTAGCATAATGAACGAAGAATCCATCATGTATTGGTATCTTAAATAAATAATCTAATTCACTCAGAAAGGATTGGGGCACAAATAACATTACCCTTTACATTCCTCTCTATAAACTACAAATTATCCAAGAGACATCCTAAATATCTTAGTTTTAGCCAAACAGATGTAGAATTCATCTTAAATTTCTAGATTACGGAACCAAGATTCATCCAGGAGCTCTTAAGGCTTTGGAAAGAAAACTTGAAGATTCATGGTCTGATTTAAATAAAACTCAGACGCTGTTTTAGGTAAACATTTCAAATAAGGATGCAGGCAACTTTGCAGGAACATAGTGATGAGAAGATGAGCCATCAAAGTTTGCATTTCTCCTTTCTCTCAGAGGTAACTGTGATCAAAAAGGCTGTCTTTGGTGACCAGCAAACTAAAGGGAAGTCCCCTAAAGGCTCAAAGTGGGCAATCAATTAACTTTGTCACAATGAAATGAGATTCTGTGCTGGAACAGGTTTTTGACTGGTGGAAAGATGTTAAACAGAATCTTTGAAGACTGTTTTGAGAGTGGCATGGTTGAAGATTTTACACTTATCAAGAGGGTGGTATGCTGAAATGGCAAATAGGTATCTTCGATCAATGACAAAGAGAAGCTGAAAGGCTTCCTATAAACAGTCCAAAATTGATGACATTGGCGTAGACAATAAAAACAGGTTATATGCTGCCATCAAAGAAGACTTTTACATTTCTAGGAATCAGTTCAAACTCAATATTTCCATGGATTGCAACAATACAACCTGAATCACCACAGGGCACATTAAATCAAGATATTGTTAACATTTCATGCTCTGAGGACCAAGGTGGAATAACACAGGATGAAGATGTAGAATAAGACATCTTGAGTCAAAAGGTCTAGGGATAACATTATCAATATTACAGTGTATTTCCCGATGTCTGAGCAATATAGACACTATTACCACATCTAAGGAGGACAACTGTGGTGCTGTAGTAAAGCCAAAGAACCTCCCTGTATAGTAGCAGTGACTGTAACCCACAAAGAAATAAAGATATCTTTGATAAGGTGGACAGATACAGTAAAAATTCACCTCTCTAGGTCAGGAAGCTGGAACCGATCTCACATGAAAAGAAAAGTGATGTAAAATCAGAATGTAGAATTTACATTTTTTCATATTCTTGATGAGACAAAATCATCTTTTGGGGGGGATGAGAAAGTATCAACAGAAGTCCTTTTCTATATCACAGGACTTCTAACCTTAATAGAGTCACAGATTCCCATGCCAGAAGGAAAACCATTTTTGAGTAGAGTTGCTATTTCCTTTGTGAGTAAAACTGGACCATGTATTCACACTGTATTATCTTCAATACCCAGAATCTGTAATAATTCTACTTCACGCCACAGGGAAAGAGACAAAATGGTATGCAAAGGAATGTGAAGAAATGGACGGAAATGAAATAGAGGTCAGGACTATGTTTTCAGGAAAGCACTGAGCTCATTAGATGCACAATTTTAATGCACAGCTAAACAACCCTTTAAGCAAATCTCAGTTTAAAATGTCTCCCCTTAACTTTCCTATTTTGTTGCCGATACAGATGAGCCTTCTGTATCAGTAGTAGTAGATTAAAAGAAACAGAGAAGCTGCTGCAAATTGATGAAGCATTGTTCCTTCTCTTTAACTAGTTTGGGTAAACCCCAACATCAGAGCAGTAAACTTGGTCTCTTCCTCCATCTTCTGCAGATGCTCATCAGTCTTGCTATCTATTTTTTTTAAAGCCTTCAACATCAAAGGTACATTTACATTTTGCTTTAAATCACTACAAACAGGCCATACCCCACAGTTTATGCAGACATATCTGAACTACAATACAATATAAATTTTAAAATTATGTGGCCTTCAGAAAGGATGCTTTCCACCAAGCTTATTTTGCTTATCAAGGAGATGGTGAAAGTCCAAAAGCTAGAACAGATTTGGGCCTCAATGACCATATAATAAAAAAAGAATATTCAGCGTATCTGAGAAGTACATTTTTCTGTTGAAAGCCTTTGTTAGATAGAGAAAAGTGACCAACCCCCATGGAGACCTTAGATTTGTCACTAGCCAGTGAGAGCATAGAAGAAAATGTCAAATGTGTAAAAAAGAACTAAACTCTCTGCTGTTGCATTTGATCCAAGTGATCAGTTGCCCAGGTGATAACAGATGCAGATTCTGGGTTAGGTGTGGTATCTCTGTGAACGGAGGAGAAGTCAACAGAGGGAGTTTGCCTTGGAACCATCTGAGAGGAGCTACAGTGGGCCTTGAGGTTGATTGGAAGGAAGGCTTTGAGCTGAGGCAACTGCTTCGAGCCAGCAGCCTTATAAAAAAGGCAGCCAGTTGTGAACCGAGTGAACTGCAAACAGAGGAGAAGCCAGCAGAGGGTGTTCACATTAGTAGGAGCACCACCAGCAGATCGAGGGATGTAAGGCCACATCTGGAGTATTGCGTTCAGTTTTGGGCTGTCCACTACAGAAAGGATGTGGACAAATTGTGGAGAGTCCAGTGAAGGGCAACGGAAATCATTAGGGGGTTGGGGCATATGACTTATTAGGTTAGGCAAAGGGAACTGGGCTTATTTAGTCACCAGAAGAGAAGAGTGAGGGGGGATTTGATAGACGCCTTCAACTTCCTGAAGGCGGGGGGGTCCAAAAAGGATGGATCTAGGCTGTTTTCAGTGGTAGCAGATGACAGAAAAAGGATCAATGGTCTCAAGTTGCAGTGAGGGAGTCTAGGTTTGTTATTAGAAAAAGCTATTTCACTAGGAGGGTGGTGAAACACTGGAATGGGTTACCTAGGAAGGTGGTGGAATCTCCATCCTTAGAGGTTTTTAAGGCCTGGCTTGACAAAGCCTTGGCTAGAATGATTTAGTTGGGGTTGGACTAGATGACTTCCTGAGATCTCTTCCAACACTATTCTTCTTTGATTCTGTGATCTCTAACAGCATGCAGCAGCTCTTTGGAGACCAAAGAAAAGGGGAAGATATCAACGAAGAAACAGTGAGTTTCTTCTTGAACTGTGTGTACCAGCTATCCAAACTGACTATTTCAGAAATGTTCTGTAACTGTCAGATGATGACACTGACGCAGGCATGATGGTGTGATGAAGAGAAGCAGAAAACATTAAGCTTCTTGCACTGTAGCAGATGAATTGACATCAGCCCCTGCTTTATCACCATCCAATTTCAGACAAGTTGTCATGTATGCTGACCAATGGTGAAAAGAAGGGAGCGGTTTCACAAATGGTGGTAAAGAAAGAAGACAACTCCTTCTAGACCCTCATGAAAGATGAAAAATAACAGGCTTCTCAGGTGTAAGTTCCTGCCAATATTACCACCTTTTTCATGGATTAAAATGGGAGTAATCTAAAAGGAGTCAGGAGAGTTTAGTCCAGAGACGAAAGATTCCCCAGTATCAAGGCTGCCTCTGGCACAGAGGAAAACATGCCAGACACACTAGTGTTGGTTCCAGGCAGGACAAGGCACCGTTAAAAACTCTCAGCAAGAAGGTTGCCCTAACACCAACAGACTCAGATAATGGACCCAACTTCCACAGTGCTAGAGAAATTCCAGGACAAGATAAATTATATCCTGTAAAGAGCCTTCTCTCCTCACCCCAATTAACCACTGGGGGAATGTGATCTGGACATTGAGGCACCCCAGAGGGAAAAATGAACTATAGTTATGCAGCCAGGAACCCCAAGAGGACAAAGACATTGTCTCCAGGAAGGGAGTTCTGGGGCACTGCTCTATCCCAGAGCTTGGACAATCTGAGGGGGCGGGGAAGAGAGAGAGAGAATGTGAGCGCAGGCATACGCACTTGCCCCACAGGGCACTCACGAGGGTTAAGTGCACCCCATTACAGGCACTTATCTGATTATCATAATAGCAGAATAAATTTAGCTAAGTAGAGGGCTTAAGAATTTCCACAACTTCTTTATTCTGGACCATAGTTTCCCCCTGTATATGCTGGCCCTTCTTTTACTGACAACCATAATAAATACATTCATTCTGTGGCTTATATGGCAGGTATATCTTTTGTTAAAACTGAAAAGAACCTCTATGGTGTATGAAAACAATATGAATGCTTTACCCATCCCAACTCTTTTGAAGGTTGATAATACTAACCAAGATTTGCAAACTTAGGTATCTAAAGTTAAGCAATTAATTCTGTACTTCAGAACCTAAATAAAAGTGGCCTGATTTTCAAAGGTGATGTAGATCTACAGCTTCCATTCACTTTTAAGCACACAAGTATGAAAATTTTGGCTTTCACTTTTATTACAACACCATTCTCAGCCATTCCAAACCAACATTTCCTGTGAGGCATTGCTTAACACTAGACATGGGGCAGCAGTGGAGAAGTCAGCCCAGGCAGGAGGCTGGGATTCCTGAGAGCAGTCCCTGGCCTGTGTCCCAGCCTGCTGGGGCACATGGCAGTCCCCAACCCAGGCAGTTCTTACCAGCTACAAGCAGCCAGTGCCTTGCACTGCCCAACTATAGCTTTCAGACTCTGACCTAGCCAGCAGGTGGAGCCTGGGGAGGGCGGGGTCTTGTTGCGTGGGGGTGGGGAGGAGGGCACAGACCTCTAATTTTGCGTCTGGCCCACCTCAGCCCCTCTACCAGGAAGAGGCTGGAGCCACCCCTGCACTAGCCATTAGTCCATTGGTCTAGCACTGACAGGCTGCCTTGTTATACAAAACCCATTTAAAGTACATATAAATACATATATGTTTTGTAGTGTATCAAAGGATCCTAGATTATGAATGTAAATGAGTTAATTTAATTTGGTTCATACCTTGATAGACAGCTTTGAATCCAGGTGAGCCAATGCTGTCATCAGATTGCAGATGTAGCCACATCTGGTTGCTCATGCTCACAATAAGATCAGGAACACTAGAGCCAGTAAGTCTGCGGACAGGATAAACCATAATGTCATTTCTAGATGCATGGGTGACATAGATGAACAGAAAATGTATTTTGATGTTAAAATGATATTTAAAAAATTACATTATCCTACTGTTCTAAAATGTCCACATTTGGCAGTAGTTAATTCACACTAGTCTCTATTTTTAGGATATAACTGGTATTTCAGATAGCAATGTGTGATAACTGTTAGCAAATGTAGACTTTTTAATGACAACTGCTTTAACGTAACATACAATAAGTAAAACAGTGAAATTTTGTGGCATGATGTGCTGTTTTTCAGTAAGCTACTACACATACATTGAAGTGTTCAAGACTGTATGTAATAATAAAAATGGCAAGTATCCTCTAAGAAACTAAAATTCTTCTCAAAACAGGGAAGACTCAATACCAAGAAACTTTTGTTGCAAACTTAAAATGAAAAGTTTCAGAATTGGAATGGGGAAAATATATTACTGAAACTGAACTACAGTCATAAATAGCTTTTCCTTAGTAAATCTTAATTAACTCAACTGTTATTAAGGAGGTTATCTAAGTGTCCATAATATATAAAAATGGGGAAAATGGCAAATTCTTAATAATCAAGCAGGGAAAAAAGAACCCTTGAGTTTCACCAAAACATATTTATATTTTTATTTTTAGTTTTAGTTTATATTTTTGGAAGGGCAGAGAGAGTTTGTCAATGGGAGTCCTCACTGAAAAACATAATGGGCCAAAATCACTTCAGTGGAAATGCACCTGTCCATGCCAGGACTGGATTTGGCCCAACATATATATATCACAATAGAGATTTAAATGAAGGTCAATATTCAAGTACAATGTATTGTAAATATAGCTGGTTGAATGGCGTAAAGCTTGTACATGAACTGTTGCTGAATTAAAAATTGGTTTTGTTCACTCTTTATTGTTTGATTTCCAGCAAATACAGTAAACAATGCAGTTTGTTCATGTGACAGCAAGTTTGGGTCCACAGCTGAGATTTATTTAATATAGAAATGAAATTCACTTCAACCAGAAACAGAACTGAATATGCTGCCTGAACTATTCACAGATAATCCATACCTCAAGTAAGTTCTTGAAAACTATTCATTGAACAATTAATAATGAACAAATTCGTAAAAAAAAAACAAAGTTCATTTTGTGAAAAAGGCTAAAGCAATCAAATAAATCATTTTATCAGTTTCTACTATTTAATTTTGATTCCACTTGGATATTAATTATTAGAACATCAAAAATATATGTGAAATAGAAGAACTTCAGCAAATTTACATGGAAAGCACAAAAACCTGAATGAAAAGCTAAATAAGATAACTGAAATTAGGCAAAAACTCAAATGCTCCTCAAAGGATCCTCCAGTACATTAGTTCCATAGCTTTATAAAAAAAAAATTTTTGTGCCCGATTATTTTTTAAATTACTTCTAATTTTATGCATGTTATTATGTGCAGGTGAGGGCTTGTAGGTGGAAATGCTAACATTTAGATCCCTGATTTTGCAGGCAAATCAGGTAGACTGTCATCTTAAACAGTACTATTTGTGCTGACAATTAACTGAGGATGTAGAAATATACCTACCGAATCAGAGGCTGGGTTGAGGCCCCTGTAATATTTGGCTCTGTGTATGGTGTGTGGCATCCTCAAGCACTGGGTTTCATACTTCCACAACTTTTCCCTTACCTATACCATCAAGCCCAACTTTCCAGAGCTCTCCTCTCTCCTTGTGCTTTATCACAACAGCTGTCTTGCCAGTATTCCCCAGGTCATTTGACCTCTTAGGGGTTTGCAGAGAGAGAATTGTTGAAATGATTTAGGGCTTTGACTCTTCAAATTACTTTCCTTGCTTATCTGCCAGATGGCAAATTTGGTGACTTTTGGAAATATTAGAAAGCATATCCATGTGGCTTTGCCATTTTACTTTCAAAATAAGTTTGTGAAATCAGTTACATTTTAATTTGCTTGTTGTTATAACTGATGTTTGTGCTAATCATATCATCTGCACACATTTAAAAATATTTTGCTTTACCCGATCATTTATTGTCTCCTAGCATTCATGTCTTCCAAAGCTACTTCAGGTACACTGTTTTTGTGGAGACTAGAAGCAGGGCCGGCTCCAGCGTTTTTGTCACCCTCAGCAGAGGGGTGGGGGGTGGGAGCCACGATTGGCAGCATTTGGCTGCAACTCTACCACCGCCGCTTCTTTCTTTGGCGGCAATTAGGCGGCAGGTCTTTCCCTCCGAGAGGGACTGAGGGACTTGATGTCAAATTGCTGCCAAAGAGCCAGACTTGCCACCCCTTTCCGTTGGCCATCCCAAGCACCTGTTGGCTGTGCTGGTGCCTGGGGCCAGCCCTGACTAGAAGCTAGAACCAGAGCAATCAGGACCAGCTTTAGGAAGTGCAGGGCCCAATTCGAACAGTTTTGATGGGGCCCTGGCAGGGATGACAAAAAAAAAACAAAAAAACCCCACCACACATGTAAAAAAAACACATAGGGCTTGTACTCACTGGGAGGTGCTCCGAGTCTTCGGCAGCACTTCGGTGGCGGGTCCTTCACTCTCTCCAGGTCTTCAGAGGCACTGAAGGACCCGCTGCCAAGTGCCACCAAAGACCCAGAGCAAGCAAAGGACCCACTGCCGAAGTGCTGCCGAAGACCCGGAGCGCTGCCAGGGTGAGTAAAATTAAAAAGGCGCCTCTAGCCAGGGAAGAGATTCTCACTGGGCGCGGGGCCCTCTTAGGCACGGGGCCCGATTCAGGGGAATTGGTGGAATTGCTTTTAGCAATGAGTAAGTTCCTACTCCTGGGATCTTTTGCAATTTTCCCAAAGTTGCAAAAATGCCAATAATATATTAGATACAGAATCACTGTTGGTCTGAAAGCAGAAACTTTGAGAGGGCAGTGAGTTTGCATGGAAAGGATAAACATTTTTGAAGGAGAAGTTAAACATTTACTAGAAATAGGCAAAAATTGACTTCGCTTCTCAAGGATTTTTTTCCCTTATTTATTCTAGTACAGAATAAGTGAATAGCTTTAAAAATGTGTTTTTTTCTTAATTCAAATATTTCTATCATACTGAGTTAATCTCTAGAACAAACAAGTGCGATTTCCATTAGGCAGTGATCTCCTCCCAGGACCCCTTTACAGGTTTCAGAGGGGAATCTATGATCTGGTTTCTTACTGAAGAGAGGCACTGCCCAAAAACTGAGGATAAGAAGAGCTGCCACTTAGTCTGCCTGATCTTGTTATGCTGATGTGACCAGGGCCGCCCAGAGGATTCAGGGGGCCTGGGGCATGGCCGGGTCTTTGGCGGCAAGTCAATGGCGGATTCCTCTCAGAGGGAAGGACCCACTGCCAAATTGCCACTGAAGAATGAAGTAGCGGTGATAGAGCAGCCTAAGCGCCGCCGATCGCGTTTTTTTTTCCCCTGCTGCAGCACTTCAGCGGTGGGTCCTTCACTCGCTCTGAGTCTTCTGCTGCACTGAAGGACCCACCACCGAAGATCTGGAGCGAATGAAAGGCCTGCAGCTGAAAACCCGGAGTAGCTCGCGGGGCCTTGGGCAAATTGTCCAACTTGCCCCCCCCCCAGACGGCCCTAGGTGCGATGCATGGCCAGAAAGAGTTAAGCATCCTGCAAAATAAATTACTCAAATAATATAATGTTTATGTTTTTGTGTATTTACATACATATGGGTAGTGGTCAACAATGTAATCAACAGTCCCTCTCTACACTGCATTCTGTTAATTCAGAGATCAAAAGAACTTCCTAGAATTTAAATGTATTATAAACATGTGATATCATTGTATTCATCTCTTTGAAATGTATAGCAAATTATCTGCGAATGGTGAAGGAACAGGCAATTGCCTTATGTTAATTCATATAGCTAAGTACCAGTGATGGACTTTCTTCAAAATCACCCTAATTACCTATTGTTCCCCAAGGGACTCCAACCTATCAAAGAAGGCTTGAAATTGTATAAGAGATGTTTGGGTTCCAATCCTTTGTATCTCAGATCTGCTTAACATTAATCAGAGGAAATTTGAGTCATCAGATTGAGAACCCAGTAATGCCGGTACTCCCTGAAGGTGATATTGGATTATATCCCGTGGACTAAATTCTAAAGGAACTCTTTGCAACTACAAAGTTCAGCATCTGTGCTATGAATCTGAACCTCAAGAATTTAACTCATGTCTATATGTATATTGATCTTTTAACCATAGTCTCTTTCTTTTCTTTTTTAATAAATTTTAGTTTAGTTAATAATAATTGGCATAAGCGTGTATTTAGGTAAGAACATAGGAGGTAATGTGTGCGATATTTTGGGATTGGTAGAACTTTTTCTTTTATATGATGAAATAAGATTTTCAGAAATCTTTATCATATTTGTCTTGGGTACCTGAATGGAGTCCTGAGTCAAGGTTTGTCATAGGTTTCACCCACACTCTGGACTTTAGAGTACAGATATGAGGATCTGCATGTGAACCCCTAAACTGAATTACCATCTTAGATCTGGTTTTGCTGCCACCACTCCCAAGTACTAACTCCCTTCCTTGGGTAGTCTTGAGAGACTTCTTCACCAATTTCCTGGTGAACACCGATCCAACCCCTTGGATCTTAACACAAGGAGAATTTAACCATCCTCCTCCTTTCCCCCCCGATTCCTGGTGATTCCAGATCCAATCCCCTTGGATCTTAACACAAAGAAAAATCAATCAGGTTCTTAAAAATAAGACTTAATTAAAGAAAAGAAAGGTAAAAGAAAAAAAAAACTCTGGAGAGATTAGCATACCAGCTACTCTCACAGACAACAGATTCAAAACACAGAGGATGTTCCCCTGGGCAACAAACTTAGTACACAAAGGAATTCCCAATTTGATTATTCCTCTAATTGCACAAAGACAAAGTCTCAAAAGAAAAACATAAAGCTATTTATTCTTTTCTAAAACTTACTACTCTGATAAGAGGCTGGTTCCTTGATCTTTTCCACTCTGGCTGAAAGTGAAACTGACTAAGACAAAGGAAACTTCCCTCCTTCCTTTTGAAACATTCTGTCCCCCATTGGTTCCTCTGGTCAGGTGTCAGCTAGGCTAGGTGAACTTCTTAACCCTTTACAGGTAAAAGAGGCAGTAACCCTTAACTATCTGCTTATGACAGAGTAAATTCAAGGGAACTGTGTTGTTGGCTTCTGGGCAACCACTGAGGTAATAAAGAAGCTTTTTTTCTGCTGGTTTGGTAAATCTAAGTATTGAAAATATCCACCAGATTGGGGATTATCTGCCCCATTCTTTGCAGTTCACCCTAATTGAAAGACCTCAGCTAGCCCCCACTGTGACCCTGGTCACAGCTGGTTATTGCTGAAAGACAGATCTTCAGAAAACTAGCCTTATTTCTAATTATAATCTATTTTTGAAGTAATTGTAACATCTGTTTTATTTTGGTTGCACTCTCTCTAAATGATTTCTCTGACCAACAACAACTGGATTAGTTATATTCTGGAAAACAAGGATTACTGGAGTCATTTCAAGTTAACTGCAAAGTTTCAACTAGTATCCTGTAGTATATTTAGTTAGTATAGCTGGTTCTTGATTTTCCAAATCAGCCTGGTTTAGAGCTGTTCTGAAGGGAAATGATTTCGTCAACAACTCAGATAACGCATAGATATTCCCCACTCCAGCCCACGGCAAAGAAATTCGAATGCAGTCTTTTGGTGTTCTCTCATGGTCCACAAATGAGTTTCTGATTTTCTCCTTTATGTGATAAGATTATATATGCTCAATTTTGACTGATAAATTTGGCAATGAGGCTATATGCTTATATATATATATAAATATATATAGACTTTGAGGTCAGAAGGCACAATCATGATAATCTAGCCTGACATCCTGCATAGCTCACCCACCCACTCCTGAAATAGACACCTAACCTCTGGCTGAGTTACTGAAGTCCTCAAATCATGCTTAAAAGACCTCAAGTTACAGAGATTTCACTGTTTACACTAGTTTAAATCTGCCAGTGACTTGTGCCCCATGCTGCAAAGGAAGGTAAAAAAAAACAAAGGTCTTTGCTATATCTGGGGTCAGGAAGGAATTTTTCCCTGGCTCAGATTGGCAATCTGTTAGAGTCTGAGCATGTGAGCAACACCCATCAGGCAGATACCTGTGAAAGTAGTCTCTTCAGTAACTCAAAGCCCTCTCCATCTACTGTCCCTTCTCCAGGTATTGGAGATTTTTGCTACTGGCAGTCACCAATGGGCCACATGCCACTGTAGGCAGTCCTATCATACCATCTTCTCCATAAATTTAAGGTCAGTCTTGGAGCCAGTTAGCTTTCCGCCCCACACTGCTTCCATTGGAAGGCTGCTCCAGAACATCACTCTTTTTATGGTTAGAAACCTTTGCCTAATTTTGAGCCTGAACTTATTGATGGCTAGTTTATATCCATTTGTTCTTGTGTCCACATTGGCAGATTTATTCTTTGATATGGAGAACTCTAGCTAATTTTTTTTCTACATATTTGAGAAGAAAGGGAGAAATTCCTTGTAAACATTGGTTAATCTTGCTCTCCTTTATCATGTAGATAGACAACATTATAGTCGGAGTTATCATAATCACAATGCAGCAATTTGATAAGTTCTGAATTTATATGGTGGCTAGATAGATGGCCCTGATTTCAAGTCAAGTGATACGCATGATTCTGTTTTGGAGTATTGATTGTCCTCATGAAATAAGAGATTAGATGTAGTCCCCTTAGGGTACATCTACACTGCAAGGTAAGCGCAAGTGCAGGCTCAGCCTCACATTAAGGCCTGAGACCACACACCGCCTCCATTTACACACAAATCCCTCAGATTCAGACTTTGGGTCCTAGGACCCTGTGGCAGTGGAGGGTTCAAGCCACAGTCAAGCTGGGACCCGAGGTTTGAGCCCGGTTGCTTTGCAGTGCAGATTCAGGCTTAGTCTAAGGGCATTTCCATCTGTAGTGATCACTGCTCTTCAATATTCTGACATTTCATAAAAATCTGTTTTCACAGCACTAAAGATTAGAAGACTAGGAGTAGTGTTAATGCTGTGAGCTGGGATGCCAATATAAAGTGTAAGGAATCTTTATGGAAGCATAATTTGAAATATCATTCAAGAAAAGCCTCTGTTTGTGTGAACTTTCTGCAGGGCCCATCACCATAGTGACTGAGCAATAGATGCTATGCAAGAGATTCATAAACCTAGTAACTGACTTTGAGTGAGTCAAGAGTTTCATAGAAACTTTGTGTGAACATGAAACCTTGTTTTCTTGTGTCTCTTATTTTAATTAATATCTTGATGAGTGTGATGGTGATTAGAGTCCCAACGATCCATGAACTGGGAATCATTTTGGAATGGCTTGGAATTTTCTTCAGTTAGGCAGCTTTTTTTCAGTAGACATGTAAGACTCTTTCTTTCTTAGAAATATTATTGTGATAATTGATGCAAGACCAGTAAAGTGTATGTTTTCATTTTTGTGTTGTTTTCTTTTGGTAAACCCTGTTCTGAGTTTTAAGATTCAGAATAGCACCGGAGCAAATGGAACTTTTTGGAATAAGCAACCAAAAAAATAGCAAGTAATAACTGTGCAGTCTCTCTCAGGGACTAACAATAGGGTTCATGTCTTCAATAGATGCAAGAGAGATAAGGTTATGCAGACTGTGAAGGTAACTACAAATAATTGTTTAAGTTCTGTATGATAGACTTGCTGAACAACTTCCACTACTAAGCAGTCTAAAGAGGTCTCTCATCTAGGGAAAAAGGATTGGCATTTACCATATTTGGAAAATTAATCCTCAGATTAGGCTGATACTAGAAATTTGGTGTGCAGATTAGCCTATTTAAGGAGAAAGGAACCTCTATTCCAAAATCCAACTAGATAGGTAGGTTCCATCTTCCTTTGAAAAAGCCTAATTGGATCTCTGGAAACTTCACAGTCTTGAAAGTAGCTGAAAGTCTTCAAGGGGTTCTAACTGTAGTCTTGTCAAGACTATCTACTTTTCTGTTTTGATAGTGTAGATGAGTTTACATATTTCTTTCTTTTTCTGCCATTTTGACTATTGCTCACAGTATTTAGGTGCTGCCATTTATTGCCTAATTTAACTGTTGGTTTTCCATGAGCAGAGTAATTTTGTTGTTGTTCCTTGCTATTGTTTAGGGCCAGGTGCCTGGCCCAACAGTATAGATTAATGCTGAATAAAAAGCTTACTTTCAGAAAATATTTTTTTTAATTCCCCTCAACATAGAGATAGGAAGGAGAACAGAATGTAGAAAACTGCCTAAAGTGCTACTCCAGCCACAAAACTTTCTTTTCCAGGTCAGCCACTTTGAAAAACTGCTTGATGGAAGCATTTCATTAGAATTCCTCTGCCAAGAAGAGAAAATATCTTTAACCTTCTCATCAGAGAAAAGTCTAGAGAAAGAGCTGATTCAGAAATGTAAGTGAAATCAACTGAATTTTCTGTATTGAAAAAAAGTGTAAATATGGGAGGATTGGCAACATCCTGTTTGTACTGAGGGAAGCACAGGATTTATCAAAAGTTCAACCCTGATCTAGAGTGTGATTGGTCTGTTCCTAACAGCACAATTTGCCCAGAGACAAAGAACCCACAGTAGATTGGCAGATGTATCAAATGTATATATTTAATGAAAGGAAATATTAAATATTTTTCTTTCGAAAATGTTTACTTTGAAGGTAAATATGGCTGGGCTTTGGCTGTGGCCCTATACAGAACACTCTGATAGGAAAATAATTTGGAAAGCTTTGTGAAAAAAAAGACCTGCACTATGTTCTAGGCTGATGATTCCATTTGCAATAACACAATACTTCTTGGCAGGTACAGAAAGGAATTACTGTACACACTGAAAGCAGAGTGGACTCAAAACTGTATGAACAAAGGAGTAGGAAATCCATCGTATACCACTTTTTGTCTAGAAGGATCCTATGGGAGTTACTAACTAACCAGAAATTGTTACTTGAAATATTATACAAGAGGTCTGATTCTATCCCTTGAGCTCTCATTACTGCTAATGGCAGTTAACAATGAGGAGAAAGTTAATTCTAGGGTATCATTGGTGCTGGAGGGAAATAAACTCCATGTAAGAAATACTTCTAGGTTTGTTTTGTTTTTTGAAGTTACTCTTGCTGTTTAATTTTACATATCTGAATCTCATCAGTACCACTATCACAGAATCAGAAAAGTACACAGGAATGCAAGAAACTAAGAAGTATTCCTCAGTAGACATTAACAAGAGATTTGCCTTAGAGGGGATTTTATTTCTGTGGTGGATGATATGATCTGTGTGCTGATTATCACATTACACCTTGTGTAATGTTTTATACTTGGGTAAAGAGAGTGTAAAATGCTGCCAAAGTAAAAGCAGGTGAGAGTCATCCCCCATATAGATAATTTCTATGTCAATTTAAATGACAAATCACTATGATGTCCTTTTTTATAAGATTTGGAAGAAGCTATTAGGTAGCAAGCAAGCCACCCATGGCACCTATGTAACTGCAAATCGAAGTGATATCAAAGTACAATGTCTATAACTGAGCACAAGACTGACTGTCATTTTGCACCTGGTGCCCTGCTGGGACCTATAGAAGGAAAGAAAATGTGTGAACCCTGACATCTCTAGTAGGCAGACACTCTGTGCAGTAGGGGGTGCTTATATAGAGGAAAGGAGCTTAATATCTGAAGTAGGTGGGATAATTTTGTTGGTTTGTTTTCTAAGAACTAATAATGTTACTTAGCTGGGCAGTTGCAGGCAGGCTACACAGAAAGGAAAACAAAGACAAATGAAATATAAAACCTCAGTGAATCTAGGGTCATTTTTTCCAGGTTGCAAGGGAATGGAGGGGAAGTGTTACAATTTTGACAGAGAAATTTGGAAATGTTAATAAGAAATTTATAAATATTTTGGAACCATCACCTGTGTATATTTTTAGCCTATGTAGCCATATGATATTCCTATTTTTAACCTCTGGCCTTCCCTCCTATTGTTTGTTACACTTGTTGCATCCTCTCTTAATTAGACTGTAAAATATCTGGAGCAAGGACTACGTCTACTATTTGTCCATCGCCTAGCAAAAAGGGGATCCTATCCTGACTGAGGTCCTTTGGCTGCTATTGTAATATTAATTATATTATTATTATTATTATTATTATCACTATCAAGATTCCATATTCTTTTTAAAAAATGGTTTGAACTTTACCCTCTATTTTTTCCTCTTTGACTTATTTTAGTGCGTATAGTATTGTTCAACAAAAACTGTATATTCTTGGAGATTTTATAAAAAATATATTTCACAAACTGAAGCTCAATTAACATAAAGTGAGCTAAGTATTTTATAAGTCAATGATCTCTACATCAGCAATACTAAATTCCATTATGAAGTAAAAATTTCTAACAGAACTCAGTCTCAGCCATTTCTGGAGTTCTCAATACATTAAAGCAGTTTTCCCCTTGGACTGGCTGACCTTTCATTGATTTTGTAAGTATTCTTCCTCTTGTACAGAGACAGACTGAGTTTGACAGTAATGCTCTATTCTTCACAGGTGACAAATGACCTATGCTATTTGTATATTTAATTGCACCCATATGGCGTGCTAACACTCTGAAGCTTTGCTGTTGATGCTGCTTTATCCAGCTAATGTCCATAGATATCCTCAGTTCAGCGTGGCTCTATTTTTACTTTGAGTCTCATTGTATCAACTTCCTAGGCACTTAATTAACCAGAACATAAAAAATGAAATAATCCACTACCACTAAAAATCCTTCCCTCCATATCCTACAACCCCTAAAAAACAAATCAACTAACAAAACAAAACAAAAAAAAAACTCTTCTCACTTTAACCTTTTCTAAATACCATAAAAAATAAGATTAATTAAAACTAAAATGTGTTTCCCAGCTATGTGCAGAGAAAAAAAAAAGAAGAAGCTTGGCTGTTCTTTAAATATTAGGAAAGTTGAGATTGTTTTTTAAACTCCCATTAGTTTTCTAAACTGTGCATGAAGAGAAGAAAAGGATCATGGATTATATAAAAATATCTTTGTGATGAAACATAGGAGATAATCATAGCAGTTTTATGAATTCAAGTGCAGAAAACTGATTTTTATTTTTACTTTATGGAAACTAGTACATGAAGACATTGTTCCTTTTTCAAATAGATGACTTAATGTGCTGGGTTTTGGCTCACCAACTCCTGATTTCATACTACTGGCACTAAGCAAACAATTAAAATTTTTCATCATTTTATGTCATCAAAGTCAGAAAAGAGTTTATGATGTGACAGAATTAGTAAAGCTATTAAACTAAAATTTAATAAAACATATGCAAGAGTTTTTGAAGGAATAATCCCACCAAAAAGTATAAAAGCACTGAAGCCCAATATGTTGGTTCAACTCATGAAATATTATGAGCACTGGAGAGTGCCTCACCCCAATCTCAGGCTTGGTGCCCGGCATTATAGTGACCCTCAGCAAAAAGAAGGTGAAATTACAAGGAAAGTTCTCCTCAGTGCCTGCAGCCCTGGGAAGCAACATGCTTGTTGCAAATGGAATCTTCAGAGAATTTAGCTGCCAGCCTCTACTGAACATGTGAAACAGAGATAGTCAGAGACTTATAACTTGGCCAAAATTGGGTGGACAGTAAAAGTCACCACTCCCATCTCTGAGTAACCCTAACCCTCACAGACACACACTACTTTAAATCACTGCTCCAAACCTTCTTAATGAAACTGTTATACAAAATTTTAACATTGGTAAAACAACATAAGTTTTCCTAACCTCATTCTCAGAATGGCCGAAGTGTTTTTGATTAAACGTTCTGGCTCTTAAAATACAGAAAATGGACTTTGGAAAATATAAGCAGAAATAGATGCCAAAATGGCTGTCTATCGCCTGAGAGACAAAAGAGACAAGAGCTCTTGAAATCTGAGAAAGGTTGATCCTTCAACCAAAGGGGTTGAAATCTTTGAAACTGAGTATGTAGGTAAGAAACCTGCTTAGATAGATTGTAACTTGCTAAAGTTAAGTTTTAGTCATTGGAAAGTTATTATTTGTAACCTTTCATAGCTCTTTCACTCTTACTTGAAATCACTTAAACATATGTGGTTTGTTAATAAACTTCTTTTATTACAAAACAACCCTCAGTGCTATTATATAGAAGTGAAAGGGCAGTCTTTAGCTAACCTAACAGGCTGTTTGGGTTCTGTCTCTTTGGATGCAGCAAACTTAATAACTTCTGTGACAGTACACTAAGAGTGACTGAACACTGCAGAAAGATATTTCTGGGGAACTCAGGAATTTGGGTTCCCTGATTGCTACATGTAGAGCAAGGTTTGGACTGGCAGAGTCCTAAAGCGTTTTCTGGAAAGGCAGACAAGCTGCTGTGCCAGGAAGTTGAGACATAGTTTAGCCACAGCAAAACTCACTCTTGCTGAGGTGGAGTGGTAACGTAATGGCTCACAGTTCTGGATGACCTGAGCAATAGGTCACAATGATGCACTAGGAAAATCATGATCTGAATGACCAAACTATGATATGAATTGTGTATTAGAGACAGATTTGCAGATTGTCATTACAATGGATAGGTCATCTCCAAAGGCAGCTGGCAGCCTATTTCTTCCCATGCATCACTTTCCGTACAAGTCTTCTGAGGTCAGGGAGGGAGGTCATCCAATCCCATTCCCTCCTTATAGCTCTTTCCATTGGAGGGATGAATAGGCATCTTGCTCTATTTCTTTCCCACACCCTAGAATTAGCTAGCATTTATGAATGTTGCAGTGAGGGGAAGCAATTAAGTGGGCACTTCGTTCCCACTCCCTCCAATTCCAGTAGTTGGGTTGGGATTCAGTAACTTTTGAGGAGCTGGCTTGTTTGTATATTTACAGAAGATAAGTTGTGCGGTAAGGAAAGACTCAAAAGGCTTAGAGTTTTAGTTTGGGTTCAGATAAGCACTTATTTTTGCATAATTAGCCGAACAGGACTCTAAACCTAGTGATCTTTCATCACTACTAGAAAGGTAGACATGACCAAGAGTTTTTGTAGTTGATATTTTAAAGAGACTTCCATAAATATCTGGCCTTTAGTCTGCCCAGGCTGTTCAGCATAAGGTCCTTGTATTATATTTTAAGAGCTTATAAATTAAACCACCTTAATGGAAACTTCACTGTAAGCTGCCTCATTCCTTCAGAAATCATAAAAAGCTTGAAAGGCACTGCTCAAATATCTTATTACAAAAGGAAGTATTAACACCAACTAATGGAAAGTTTTGATGATAAAATTACTTTGACATTTTGATATTAGTTTCAATTACGATGAAACAATCAGTAACTGTGTCTATAATACACTAAGGCTAGTCCCTTTATGTCCACCTATTTTAAAACAAAATGGAGGAAATCCACAATGCATGTTAAATATACAGTATTTGAGAGGATATGATGCAGGTGGATGATTAATAACTACACAAATACTGTCATGATAAAAACTTGGGGAGCAAACTAATTATCTCCTATTCTATAGATTTAATAAGCACTATAACATCCTAAAGAAACTGCAATTCCATTATATTGTTTCCACTACCAATTTATTTTAATCGCTTTTATCCCTTTCCTGTCTTAACCAGATGTTGTTGGTGGTGCAGGTAATGTTAAACCGCTGTAATCATAAGGCAGGGGAATTTCAGTGGTATACAGAATGAGATATATAAGTGTATTACTCATGAATGCTTGAAAAACTGAGACATGAAGCAGAATCGGTGGGGCATCAATAAGCTTACTCAGCTCAATAGTCATATATCAAAGCTGATTCCAATTGTTTTCCAGAATCCACCAAATATGAGGATACTAAGAATATTGATTCAAACCCAGATATTAAACATATTAAGAAATAATATTTGGTTTCAGGGCAATACCCAATTTTTCTTCTTCAAGTGATTGCTCATATCCATTCCAGTTAGGTGTGCACGCGCCGCGTACACGTTCGTTGGAAGACTTTTTACCCTAGCAAAACTCGGTAGGTCGACTGGGTGTCCCCTGGAGTGGCACCGCTATGGCATCGGATATATACCCCAGCCGACCCAGCCATCCTTCAGTTCCTTCTTACTGCCTGTGTCAGTCGTTGGACCAGTGGACCGCGGCTTAGCTGATCTCCACTTCCCTAGCTACTCGTAGTTCTCGTGTATATAGTTATATAGTTATAATCCTTTATATATATATAGCTGGTCTGTATGTCTGCTACGTGGCCCGCTGGTAGTTCCACCCCATCAGTCTTGACTACCTTCCCTCTCTTCACTACCA
>NC_133771.1:44248241-44275192 GCF_003597395.2 Chelonoidis abingdonii
GGGGAGTAGCCCCTTCCCTGCACCCGGTCCGGAGCCCATGCCCGGCTCACTGGGTTTCAAACCGTGCTCGGCCTGCCACAATCCGATGCCGACAGGAGATTCGCACGATTCCTGTTTGAAGTGCCTCGGGGAATCGCACTTGACAGCTAAATGCCCCATTTGCAAGGCTTTCAAGCCAAGAACAAAAAAGGAGCGGGACATCAGGCTTAAACTGCTTCTCATGGAGGCAGCCCTCACCCCTCCACTTTTGGCACCGAGCGCTAGTCAGTCGGTGAGCAGAAGTGCCTCTATGGCACCAGTACGGCCAAAGACTCACGGCACCGGACATCGCTGGCACCAAAGTTGGTTCAACGACACTCCCTCTCCCTGAGGTTGAGGAAGGCCAAGAGTCCTGCTATTTTGGCACTGACCGCACCGCAGCCAGAGAGTACGTCTAAGTCGGATCGCCCGGCACCGACACCCGCTGCGGCACTGACTAAATCGACACTGTCGATTCCGGTCCCACAATGGCCGTCGAGTCCAGCGCCTGTTAGCTCCCTGGTGCATGCCGCGGTTGAGCTCACCATGCCGTCCATGCCAGAGGCGTTATCAGCAGCGAGGGACCTGATCGCCCTGACAGACTCGGCACTGCCTCTACCCCTGGCACTGCCGGTGAGGGTAATCCAATCCATAGGCAAGCTGACCTTGATTAGACCACCCTCTGTCAGGGCAGTGGACCGGCATCGCTCACGATTGCGGTCCCGCAGACGCTCCAGGTCCAGACGGTGCTCCTGCTCTCGACGCCGTTCGCAGTCCTGGCACCGTTCTACTACACGGCACCGGTCAGACTCACGGCATCGGTTGGACTCTCGTTCGCTGGTTCATTACCCGCAGCACCGCTCCAGTTCTTGGCACCACTCCAGGCACCGTGCCTCCTGAAGCCATTCACGACGCCGGGATTCGAGATCTCGGTCAACCTCCCGGCACCGATCTGGTCACAGATCTCACTCTCGATCCCGGTATCAATACGCATCCCAGCACCGGTCACTGATACCGAGGGGAGGCAGGTCCATTGGAACATCTGCACAAGGCTTCTCCGCTCCTCCATGGCCATCCAAGCATATGTCAGTGTCCTCCCACACGGACAGCTACTATGGCCAAGACCGCGATTCCGATGTGCCCACCGCAGTGTTTCAAGAAGCCCGGTCTCAGGACCCAGGACTTCACCAGTGGTCCTTTTGGACACGTTGGGCATACCACCAGGCCCAAGGTGCTCCGCTAGTTCTGGCCCGCTCCACTTCATCAGAGAACCAAGCACCAGAGGCCACAGTTAGTCGTCCTCCTCCACCCGGGACGGAGAAGCCACTAGTCCACCCACCGGGTTCCCCAGTGCCACTGGAGCAGGAATCGGCCCAGGAGCAAGAGGCCATACAGGACCCGCTCGTTCCCGGCGTTTCATTTTCTTCCTCTCCAGATGAGGCAGTGACAGGGACTTTCTCCTCGGGGCCACCTCCAATAGACCTAAGAGCCCATCAGGACCTCCTCAGGAGAGTGACGCTCAACATGAACCTCCAGGTGGAGGAGGTCCCGGAGGTCGAGGACCCTGTAGTGAGCATCCTGTTGGCAGATTACCCCACTAGGGTGGCTTTGCCCTTTATCAGGACCATCCAGGCTAATGCAGACACCTTATGGCAGTCCCCAGCCTCCATCCCCCCTACGGCAAAGGGGGTCGAGCGCAAATACATGGTACCCTCTCGGGGGTACAAGTATCTATATGTCCACCCTCCTCCCTCCTCACTGGTTGTCCAATCGGTCAACGAAAGGGAGCGCCATGGCCAACAGGCGCCAGCCCCAAAGTCAAAGGAGGCTAGGCGAATGGACCTACTCGGCCACAAGGTGTATTCGGCAGGCGCCCTACAGCTCCAGGTGGCAAATCAGCAGGCTCTACTGAGCCGTTATAGCTACCATACCTGGGCAGAGGTGGGTAGATATACAGAGCTACTCCCCCGGGACTCCCAACAGGAATTTGCTGCATTCTTAGAGGGGAAAAAGGTGGCCAGAACCTCTCTCCAGGCTTCTCTAGATGCGGCCGACTCGGCAGCCAGAACTCTGACCTCCGGTATCACCATGAGACGCATCTCATGGCTATAGGTGTCCAATCTACTGCCTGAATTACAATATACCATCAAGGATTTACCCTTCGACGGTAAGGGTCTGTTCTCGGAGAAGACTGACCCCAGGCTACAAAGCTTGAAAGACAACAGGGTCATCATGCGCTCCTTGGGCATGCATACACCTGTGACCCAACGCAGACCTTTCCGTCCCCAGACTCACCACCCGTACTTTGTGCCCAGACATAGGCAAGACCTTAGCAGATGGCGTGGGTGGGGTGGCCGTAGATGCCAGTCCGGACCCCAAGGGGGCCAAAACCACGGCTCCTCATAACCACCAGCAGGGCCTAAGTCTACCTTTTGAAGGTACGCCCGAGGACGGCGTACCAGTTTCAGGACAGGATGCTTTTCCTCCCTTCTCCAACCGTCTCTCCTACTTCCTCCTGGCGTGGTCCCAATTGACCTCAGACCTATGGGTCCTACACATTGTGAAACAAGGATACCACCTCCAATTTGTTTCATCCCCGCCTTCCCACCCTCCCACTCAGTCCCTCTTCAGGGACCCCTCTTACAAGCAGTTCCTCCTACAACAGGTGCAGATGCTCCTCGCCATAGGAGCAATAGAGGAGGTGCCACAAAACGAGAACGGCAAAGGGTTTTACTCCCAGTACTTTATGATCCCCAAGTCCAAAGGAGGCCTCAGGCCCATCCTATACCTGCGAGGCCTCAACAAGTTCATGATAAAGTTGAAGTTCCGCATGGTCTCCCTAGGGACCATTATCCCGTCCTTGGATCCTGGAGACTGGTATGTTGCCCTCGATATGAAGGACGCGTACTTTCACATCGCCATTTTTCCTCCACACAGGAGGTACCTTCGCTTGTAGCCAACCACCAGCACTTCCAGTTCACGGTCCTCCCCTTTGGCCTCTCCACAGTCCCAAGGGTGTTTACAAAGTGCATGGCCGTAGTCGCCGCACACCTCCGCCAACGTCGGATACACATATTCCCGTATCTGGACGACTGGCTCATCAGAGGGACCTCCGAGACACAGGTCAGACAGCATATAGACATTGTCAGGGACCTATACACATGCTTAGGCCTGATGCTTAATGTGGAGAAATCCACACTGGTCCCCACACAAAGGCTAGAGTTCATGGGAGCTACCCTGGACTCCAATCTAGCCAAGGCCTACCTACTCCAGCCGCGATTCCAGGCAACAGCAACGATCATTCGAGGTCTGCAGAACTTCCCGACGACCTCGGCTCGCACCTGTCTCGGTCTCCTAGGTCACATGGCTGCCTGTACTTATATGACCAAATATGCCAGGCTCTGCCTCCGACCCATCCAAACGTGGCTCAACTCGGTCTACCGTCCAGGCAGGGACCCGATAGACACAATAGTCACCATTCCCCCGAGCACCCTACACTCCCTCGACTGGTGGCTAACACCCTCCCTGGTATGTGCAGGGTTACCGTTCCATCCGCCAGAACCCTCACTGTCCCTGATGACAGACGCGTCATCTCTCGGATGGGGGGCTCACCTCGGACACCTTCGTACCCAGGACCTTTGGTCACCACAGGAGCTGACGCCTCACATAAATGTCCAAGAGCTGAGAGCGGTCCGTCTGGCGTGCCAGACATTCCAGCTGCATCTACACGGCCGTTGTGTCTCAGTGTTTACAGACAACACAACGACCATGTATTATATCAACAAAGAGGGAGGGACTCGATCTTCCCCCCTCTGTCAGGAGACCATCCGACTCTGGGACTTCTGCCTAGCCCACTCGATAGACCTGGTAGTGTCCTTTCTCCCAGGGGTTTGGAACACTAGCGGATCAGCTGAGCAGATCCTTCCTCTGCTACGAATGGTCGATAAGACCAGATATTATTCATTTGGTCCTCCAGAAGTGAGGCTTTCCTCACATAGACCTCTTCACCTCTCGCACGAACATGAAATGCCAAGCATTCTGCTCCTTCCAGGGTCTTTCACTGGGATCAATCTCGGACGCATTCCTCATGTCGTGGAAGCACCGGCTGCTCTATGCCTTCCCTCCGTTCCCACTGGTCCACAAGGTCCTGATAAAACTCCACAGGGACAGAGCGCACATAATCATGATCGCACCAGCGTGGCCCAGACAGCGCTGGTACACCACACTGCTCAACTTCTCCATAGCCAGCCCAATTACCCTGCCTCTCCACCCGGACCTCATAACGCAGGACCATGGCAATCATCACCACCTGGACCTGCAGGCCCTCCACCTCACGGCGTGGCTCTTGTGTGGCTAAACAGGTTGGAGTTACGCTGCTCCACTCCTGTACAGCATATACTCCTGAGTAGCTGAAAGCCTTCCACTCGGTCAACATATCTGGCCAAGTGGAAACGTTTCTCCTGCTGGTGTGAAACGCAGAACACTACTCCCTCTCAGGTCTCGATCCCCACTATCTTGGACTACCTCTGGTCCCTTAAGCAGCAGGGCCTGGCGATATCGTCTCTGAGGGTGCACGTGGCAGCCATCTCCACATTCCATCCAGGGGAGAGTGGACACTCCGTATTTTCCCATCCTTTAATTACTAGATTTCTCAAGAGCCTGGAGCGCCTCTACCCCCAAGTATGCCGCCCTGCCCCTAGCTGGGACCTCAACCTAGTCCTAAGCAGGCTTATGCTTCCACCATTCAAGCTGTTGACAACTTGCTCCCTGCTATACCTGTCCTGGAAGACAGTTTTCCTAGTAGCCATTACATTGGCCAGACAAGTCTCTGAGCTTTGAGCGCTAACGGTGGACCCACCGTATACTGTCTTTCATAAGGACAAGGTACAGTTGCGACCGCATCCGGCGTTCCTCCCTAAGGTGGTGTCAGCCTTCCATACCACTCAGAACATCTTCCTTCCGGTCTTCTTCCCGAAGCCTCACTCATCTCGGTGGGAATAGCATTTACACTCCTTAGATGTCCATAGGGCGTTCGCTTTTTATATCGATCGGACGAAGCCCTTCCGGAAATCGCCCCAATTCTTCGTTGCTGTGGCTGACTGGATGAAAGGCCTACCTGTCTCCTCCCAGAGGATCTCCTCTTGGGTGACGGCGTGCATCCGCACGTGCTATGACATGGCTCATGTTCCCTCAGGCCATCTCACTGCACATTCTACCAGAGCTGACGCTTCATCAGCCGCCTTCCTGGCCCATGTACCAGTCCAGGAGATATGTCACGCAGCTACCTGGTCCTCTGTCCACACCTTTGCTTCGCACTATGCTCTGGTCCAACGGTCTAGAGATGATGCAGCCTTTGGCTCAGCAGTTTTTCACTCTGCCATATCTCACTCCAACCCCACCCTCTAGGTAAGGCTTGGGAATCACCTAACTGGAATGGATATGAGCAACACATCTCGAAGAACAACAGTTACAAAGGTGAGTAACCGTCTTTTAGTATTACAAGACAAGTCATTCAGACAGACTTTCCTGGAGATTTCACCTTGACGTGGTGGGAAGACTTGTGTGTTCTCAAGACTCTAAGAGATATGCCAGTGGGAGTTTTAACTCCCGGTAGGGCCACCTAACTCAGAGAGCTCAAAGGGTATGGTCCAGACAAAAAGCAGTCCACTTGTCCTTCAGCTTGGGAGTTCAGTGATAAGTCAACAACCTAAGCTCATAAAAAAAAAAACACAACAAAGTGGCCATTCCAGCAAACAGCATGATAGATGGGGATGCTGGAGCCTCTTTTGTGCCCTAAACAATGTTAGACAGCATGGGAAGGACTCAGATTATTCAGACATACCTGAACTATTATCTGTTTCAGAAGTTATTTGGGGTCGGTGTCTTTTTGGGTGTGCCCCACATTTTAAGAACTGTGCCTTTGAAAAGAACTGTTCGAAGGAAAGATTTTCTCTCTTTTCATGTTCTCTAGAAAGATCAGTTACACTGGGCTGTGTAGTATAGATTTGAATGCAAGGTGTTCTGTGTAGTTCAGATGTTCCTGGTGTTAACTAATGGAAGTGTTTTGATGCAGAAGGAAAAGACTTCTGCTGTTACCTCATATGCTGACAGCACAAAGGTTCCACATTAAACATAAAAACAATCACCTTATTGGCAGAGGGTGGGGGAGGAAAGAAGTGCAGCTGCTTTTCATCCAGATGCATGATGCTGCTCAGTGGTTGGAGGCCTCATACAAATGAGCAGACTCTTTCTGTCTTTTTCTGTAACACCCACTACCCTGCTATGTAAATGCTTCTTAGGGAAATTAGATTTGCATAGTAAGATCACTAGTAGACTTCTTGGACTCATCTTATCCCTGGCTTGCTATAGGAATTCTGCTTGTGATATACATCTTTTTTTTAAAAATACTTTACTTTCATTCTTTATGGTATGTGGCAAATTGCCGGTACTGTTCTGTTGCGTCTCGCGCTATCTATTCTCTGGGGTGGGTTCAGGGTGCTATTGCTTGCCTCTGAATCGGTTCTTAATTACTCCACTAGTGTCCTTGGAGGAGGGGAGTGGAGAGGGAGGGACCTGGGCCCGCCCTCTACTCCAGGTCCCAACCCAGGGGCCCTGAGGGTTGTGGTGAACCACTTGACTTAGCGGTTCCTTCCCCTGGGTTACTTCCCTCTCCTACCCTTCAGCTTGTGAAGGGCTTCTTGCCTCCCTTCTACACAAGCCTGGTGCCCCTTACCTAGGGTTTCTTCTGGACTTCACAATCCACCGCAGCACTCCTCCAAACTTTCTATTTCTCTCTTATCAAACTCTTCTCTTCTCCAACTTCTGCAACCTGCACTCTGCTCCAATCAAACCTTCCTCCTTCAACTCCCACACTGTCTGACTGAAGCAGGGGTTTTTATCACATGACTAAAGTCAGGTGCTCTAATTGGAGTCAGGTGCTCTAAATGGCTACAGGTGTTCTAGTTAATCTAAAGCAAACCTTCCTCCCTTGGCAGGGAATAAGGCCCCCTGCTAACACTCTCATGCTGCCCTCTGGCCATGTTGTATCACAGGTAGGAAAGTTTTATAAATGTCCTAAAAGTTGTCAGATACAGTCAAATCCTATTAACTTAAAGCCCCTTTATATCTAGCTCTTACACACCACATCCCAGGCTTTGAAACAAAAATTAGAATGTATTTATCTGTGATTTTTTTGTACTATATTAAACTTGAAATTTCAGTTTGAATTTGTAACATTCCTTTTTCACCTGTTTATGATTCAAATCATGGATGTGTATAGTTGGTTACCTAACTGAGAGTAACTGTTCTTCAAGATGAGTAGTGCACTTATACTTTCCTCTGCTGGTGTATGTACACCCAATGTACTAGAGTTGGAGACTTTTGTCAGCAGTGTCACTAGGCCTGGTATCATCCCCTCTACTCACGCTCAGAACCAAGGACATAAAAAGGGTGGGCTACTGCCTCCTTCTCCATTCCTTTGCACTGTCGTCTAAGTAATAGCCAAAGTAGTGGCGTAGGGGAGAGGATCGTGGAATGTATATGCACAGCTCATCTCAAAGAACATCAGTTACTGTAGAGGTAACTTTTTCTCATTTGAGAGATTGTGTACATATATCTTCTACTGTAGCTGACTCACCAGCAGTTCCCTTACAGGTGGTGGACTTTGCATTATTTTTAAAAAAGAGATTGCAACACTGATTTGCTAAAAATTGGCATAAACTTGGGAATCTTGAGACATGGCAAAGTGGTAGTTCTTCTCCAGACACTGTATCATCATGCAAATGTCCACTATTGGCACATGATTCAGGAAGGCTGACAAAGTTTTCTTTTATTCAATTTACTTCTTTTGGTAAGATTTATTTATACTTTATTGCTTTTAAATTTCTCTTTTAGCTGTGTGTACATGAATTCTTGAGTTCTGTTCAGTGATATGGTTTCAGACTTGTGATCTAACAGGCATACTTCATAGCAAACCATATTTCTGAGTCACTAATTTAAATATATATAGACCATAGAAAACCAATGTGAATGATAATAAATACCAAATCATAAATATTTAAGAAGTGTACTTACACATACAACACTGTTCTGGTGTCTCCCACTTTCCCAGCATCCCCTACAGTCAGCGTGTCATATCCTCTTTCTAGTTCAAATTCTTCAAAAGCTAGCTTTATGACCTGTTAGAATGAAAAAGATACATATTAAATTATATTATATCCTACAGATTCGGTAATTTGCAATATGTTTAACAAATGCTTTAGCTTCTGGAGTCAAACTCTAAAGTCCTCACTCCCACTGACTTCAATTATTGTTATTTACATTTGAGCAAGACCTACAGAAAAATAAACCTTTTTCACGTTGTCTAAGAACAAGAAAGAAGTCTTTAGCTAAAGGTATTAAGGGTAGCAACATCCTTTGATAGTTTTTAAAGTTAATAAGTAAAAATAACATTTTATTTTAGTTATCATTATTATTACTATATACAGACACTGATTTTTCAGCATTGGAAAAGTACAATATACATTGACATAAAAGAAAGCCAGTCTAAAATAGAGTGCTATAAATATCATTATATCTACACATTTTTGGAAACTGTACATATTAAAATATCAGAAATACCTTACAGAATATTTTCAATTTCAGTTGAAATATAAAATAAAAAAGGAGATGAGGATGAACATATATTATTACAGATTGTCCACTTCATGAGAGAGGGAGGTAAGGGATGGTACATGTACATCAGTAAGACAAATCTGAGAACTCCTTAACTACGCCATCTATAAATTTGTTAACACAGACCATCTTATGAAGAAATTGATTTTACTCAGTGTTCAAATATAAAGTTTCCATGAATTACAATCATAATGAAAGAAAATAAAAGTGTTCCCTCCAAAAAAATTCATATATTTACTGTATTCCATTGAAAATCATAGTATGAAGTACAGAAATGTTCTTTTCATAAAGCTCCACAAAAAAATATGAGTCCAGAATTAGGACCTTATTACAGCTCTGTGTCAGAGTCTGCTGCAATCACTAATATTACTCCTTTTACTTCCTGTATCTGTATATCAAGTTTTCAGCAGATAGTCTGTCTCAATACATTATTCATTGTTTCTTTATCTTGATGATGATTGGATACAACAGGACAACCTCTGATCCAATTTCCATGAAAATTTGTTTACAGGAGGGAGCTCTTTTTGCTTATATTTTGGGACTAACAACAGTATCGGGGTCAGATCCTGGCTCCCATAGGTGCCGACTCCATGAGTGCTCCAGGGCACCCACCGGCAGCCCCCTATCAGAACCTCTTCCTTCCCCCAGTGCCTCTTGCCCATTGGCAGGTCCTGTGTATGGATCAGTGCCTCCCTGTGCCTCCCACCCGCCATGTACCACTGTTTCATGGTGCGCAGGAGGCTGGGAGGGAGAAGGTGGGAGCAAGGATGCTCAAGGGAGGGGGTGGAGCTGGACAGGAAGAGGCAGGGTTGGGCCTTGGAGAAAGAGATGGAGTGGGGGCGGGGCCTGGATTAGAGCCGCGGGTTGAGCACCCCCCAGCACTTTGGAAAGTCAGCACCTGTGCTGGCTCCTGCAATGGCCATTTTGTGTCACTATTGTGGCAAAGACAGCTAAAAAGCTGATGGCTTTGATACCCTGAGTATTCCCCCTACATAACAGAACCACGATAATGGCTCTGAGCCACTCCTCAATAAGGCCTGGGAAAAACCTCACACCTCCAACTAGGATCTTAATATTGATTTTAAAAGTTAACTGGTTAAATGATTAAAATATCATTTAACTGGTTAACTGTTAACTGAGGTCACTCTGGCTGGCCTGGCACGGCAGGGGCTGGGGTTCCTCCGGCCAGCCAGTGGAGGCAGCTAGGTCTGGGGACACTCTGGCACACTCAGGGCTGGGATCTTGCTCCACGGGCTGGTGCGGCTGGGGTTGGGGTCCCGCCGGTGCGGCATGGCAAGGGCTGGGGTTGCTCTAGATGGCTGGTATGGTGCAGCCAGGCTGGGGTCCTGCAGGTCCAGCTTGGGCTGGGGTCCCGCAAGCTGGCTGGCGCAGCACAGCCAGGGCTGGGTCCCACCACCAGGCCAGCGCAGCCAAGTCTGGGGTCCCTCCCGCCACCGTGTGGCCACTGATGTTAATGCTTAAGGTTGGTTAACAGTAAGCCTAATGCTAACTGTTTAACCTTTTACATCCCTACCTTCCACTCATCTCCCACTGTTTCCTGTCCTCATGAAGGAATGGGAGGTAAGGAAACAGACTCCTCCGACGTTGCCCATCATATCCTATTCTTTGCTATGTGGTTCCAAGCCAGGGGCTAGATAGCTGAGATCACCACAAGGTGCACCCTCAGAGAACTCAATGGCAGGCCTGATAATTTCAGGGATATCAGATCCGCTAGGATATCTTGGATATTTTGTGAGCGCTCCCTGGCCTGGTGCATGGGCCTTCACTCTCTTAATCTGCAGTGACCTCTATCGGAGGTTTCTCATGTGGGTTTTCAATGACTCAGTGCTCCAGCCGAGTCTCTCACACAGTCTATATGTGAAACAAAACAGACTCCTTCTGGATATACAGTCCAACATGGGCCTATCCCAGTACCCATCCATTGATCAGTGTCTGTAGCCCTCCTCGGGCTCAGTCTTTAAAAACTCCCAGCTCTGGTATGGGGCCATACCCCCAGGGCTTCCTTCCTGGAGGCACTGTCTTCACCTGCTCTGGGCTTTCTAGTCCGAGCTCTTCACATGGGCCACTAAACCATTCAATCTCCTTCTGGAGGTATTTACTATTCAATATTCAGCCACTTCTCAACTACCTTCCTCAGGGCTTAAGCTACTTCCCTACCAGCTGGTGAAAGGATTCAGGACCACCCTGTACTCCAGGTCCCAGCCCAGGGACCCTATGAATAGCAGCCACATACTTTTGTATCCCTTGTAACTACTCACTATGCTGTTACAGTTCTCTGGGCCACTTACCCACAGACACACAAACGTTTCACCCTGACCACTGAAGTCTTTTACTTAGTCCCAGCAGCCAGCCAGGAGCTTTCTGTTGTTCCCCCAGTGATTTCCAGCAACTGATCTGTCCATGGTCCTGCCATTCCTTCAGCCAGAGAGGAACACAACCTTCACTCCTTCAGCTCCAGGCAGCAACTGACTCTTCTCAGGTACTGCAACTTCTTTTATATGGGTCTGCTGTGTCCTGATTGGCTGTTCCCTGCCGCCTCTCTGATTGGCTTCTTCCCCACAGCCACTCTAGGCAGCCTGGAAGACTTCATTACTGCTCCTTTATGGGATGGGTATGATAGGACCACAAGGCCTCTATCAGAGGCCTCTGGGCCTAATACATCCCATCACAAGCTCTCTGAATTGACCATCAGGATCAGTGGTGCCCACCAAAGTGAGACCACATAAAAGACGGTTACTCACCTTTGTAACTGTTGTTCTTCGAGATGTGTTGCTCATATCCATTCCAGTTAGGTGTGTGCGTGCCGCGTGGCAGGACAGACATTGCGTTAGATCATAAGATTATATATAAAGCACACCTGCCAAGAGAAAGTCCATCACGAGGAGAATTGTGGGTACACGAGCAGGGCGCGCTTGTCCCATGGTAGTTGCTGCAGAATATGGTAAGCCAGAGGTTTAGGTAACCACAACAGGGCCTACATTCTGCGCACCAGAGCACTCCTTCTCATTAAACTCCTGCTCTTAAAAGGAAAACAGTTCCTTCTTGAGCTACTGCACTTCCCGAGCGAGGTGCGGCAAGGAGGGCGGGTGTGGAATGGATTATGAGCAACACATCTTCGAAGACACAGTTACAAAGGTGATAACCGTCTTTCTCTTTGAGTGATTGCTTCATATCCATTCCAGTTAGGTGATTCCCAAGCCTTATGTAGGCGTGGGGTCGGAGTGAGATACTGCAAAACTGAAACGGCAGCTGAGCTAGAGGCGCAGCAATCCATTGACTGTTAGAACCAGAGCATAATGCGAACAACGGTAATGGACCGAGGACCATGAGCTCTCGTGGGTAGGGTTACACGAGTCAGCAGGCGGCAGACCAAAGTCTGAGGCTGGTAAGAATGCATATGAATGTGGCCTTGGGGAAAATGAGCCAAATATAACACTGCGGGTGCACGTTACACCCAAGATGAGATCCTCTGGAGGAAAACAGGTAGGGCTTTCCTTCGTCCTGCTACTGCGCACCGGAGTTGGGCGTGTTAGATGGTTTTGTCCACTCAACATAACTGTGAGCGCTGTAACAGACATCCGGAGAAGTGGCCAATTCTTGTCCCATCGCGTTGAAGCGTGGAAAACAGAAGGCAAACACCACCTAGGAGGAAAGCCACATGAGGACGTAACTGGCACCTTATCTTGGAAAAATAGTGCATGGTGGAACCACGTTAAGGGCCGTGAGCTCGGAACTTGTCTGGCTGATGCAATTGGCCCCCATGAGGAAAGCTGTCTCCAAGACAGGTATAGCCACGGAGCAGGATGCTAACGGCGCGACTGAGGGAAGACATAAGTGCTGGTCAAAAGCCATGGTTGAAGGGTCCCAGGTTGGGGCTGGGCGGTGTAACCTAAGGGTGTAAGCGCTCCAAGCCCTTGAGGAACTCTCAAAAACCATAGAGAGTGAAGAACACAGAAGGATCACCGTCAGCCTGGGAGGAAAGTAAAGATGGCTGCCCAAGTGTACCCTCAGCGATGACACCCGCTAGGCTCTGCTGCTGTAGGCCAGAGGGTAGTCCAAAATAGAGGAAGTCGAGACTCAGCAGAGGAGTAAGGATTAAGCGATTTCAACACCTGTAGAAAGAAATGCTTCCACCTGGCAGAGGTACGTTCGGACCAGGTGGAAGGCTTCCTGCTACCTCTGCTAAGGCCCTACCCCCCCCCGCTAGATCACACAGCGCCACACCGTGAAGGTGAAGAGGACTGCAGGTCCCAGTGGCGAAGTTCTGCATGGTCCTGAGGTACGAGTGTGGGTGGAGTGGAGGTAATTGGGTTGGCTACGGACAGGCCGAGCAATGCGGCATATCAGTGCTGCGGGACCACGCTGGAGTGATCATGATGAATGCGCACGCCAGCCCACTGCGAAGTTGAGCAGGACGCAATGAGCCGGGGAGTGTGTTGGCCCTCTATGGCTGAAGACAGCATCCAAGATCGTCCCGGGAGAACCTTGGTAAGGAGCAAGAACCGCGGACATTTCTGTTCCATGCGGTAAAGCGAACAGAGTTCCATATGTGGGGAAAAACAACCACTTCTAGCAACAACATGCAGCAGCACTGGGCAGGGCGACCACTCATGAGACAGGAAAGCTGGCGAGTTGAAGCCGTCAAGGCGTTCCCGAATGCCTGGGAGAAAGGAGCTACCAGGAATCAATCGAGTGGCCTATGCAAGGCCAGAGATGGGTGGCCTTCCCTGACAAAGGAGGAGGGCCATGTTTCTGCTCAGGTTCTTCATAGAGCACCATGGCGTTGTCTGGCCGTAACACATCAGGGAGGGGGTTAGCCACCGTCTAGGGAGTCCAAGGTGCTCGAGGGAATGGTGACTATCGTGACCAGAGGGCGCCCTGTCCGGTGGAAGTTTGGCAAGACTTTGCGGATCGATCACTGCCATCCGCCGCGAAACGTGGCTCGTGGTAAGGCAGGATTCCGGTCTCGCTCGGATCTAGGATAGCTGCTTGGAAGTCTAACCCCCTGCGTGGGAATCAGAGAGAGGATGTCCCTCCATGGGTGAGGCATCAGGCCTAGACATGTGAATAGGTCCCCGACGATGCCCACATATGCTGAGTGACTTGTGTTTTGGGGTTTCCCCCGATGAGCCAATCGTCCAGATACGGAAACGCATATGCAACATCGGTGGAGGTGGGAGGTGCCTATGGCCACGCACTTGGGAAATGGCTGTGGGGCTGTTGAAAGGCCAAACAGCAAGACCGTAAACTGGAAGTACCGACGGTTGGCTAGAAAGTGGAGGTATCTCCTGTGCAGAGGGAAGATGGCATTGTGAAAGTACGCGTCCTTCATATCGAGGGCGGCATACCAGACTTCAAGATCCAAGGACAGGATAATGGTTCCCAGGGATACCATGCGGAACTTCAACCTTATCATAGGCTGGTTGAATTCTTGTGGGTCTAAGACAGGTCTGAGACTGTCGTACGGGTTGGGGTTAGGGAATAAGGGAAGTAACCCCTTTGCCCCCTCCGTCCATCAGCGTCTGCACCTCTTGTAAGAGGAATTGCGCCTGAGAGGAGTCCCGGAAGAGGGACAGGGTTGGAACAAAGTGGAGGTGGCCCCCATGCTCCACCATGTGTAGAAGACAGCGGACTGAAGTTCACTGGGACCACACCAAGAGGAAGTCGGAGTGGGATCAGGCCTGTAACCGGTACGCCGCCCCCGGGTGCACCTTCAAAAGATTGTCCTTAGTCCCCGTAGCGATTGCGAGGGACCTCGATCTTGACCCTCTCGGGGTCCTGACGGTCGTCTGCAACCACGTCAGCCACGCCGACTGCCAAAGCCCTATCTGTGGCTAGGCACAGAGAGTGTGGCAGTGTGGCTGGGGACAGAAGGGCCTGCAGTAGGACGTTGGCGTATGCGCGCCGAGAGAGATCGCATGAGGACCCTGTTGTCCTTCAGGCTTTGCCATCTGGGGTTGATTTCACTGCAAAGAGGCCTTTACCAGCAATTGGCAAGTTGTGAAAGGCCGGAGATTTCAGACCTGACGTCATGAGATGCTCCCTATGGTAACGAGGCCTGGAGGGAAGCTCTGGTCGCCTTTTTCCCTTCCTTCAAGGGGGCGGTGAGCTCTTGGCGGGAGTCTTGATGGAGAAGCTCCATAAATTTATCCATCGCCATCCCGGTGGTACGGATATAGGGACTAAGCAGGGCTCATGGATTGTCACGCAGGGCTATAAGGCCCTTGCAGAGTACACCTTGCGAGTGAATAGGGTCACTCGCGTAGCCCCCTACAATTTCGGGGCTGGCGCCTGCTGGCCATCCCATTCACTGTTCTTAACCAACTGGATGACCAGTGAGCAGGGCAGAGGACGGACAAGCAAGCAGTCGAACCCTCCAGAGAGTATTGGCAATAGCCTGGATGGTCCGAATAAACTGGTAGGGCCCCTCTAGTGGGGCAACCGCCAACAGAACAGCCACTACCGGGTTCCGTTCCTCCGGGACCTCCTGCACCTGGAGTTCCACATTGAGCGCGACCCTCCATGGGAGGTCCTGATGGCCCTTAGGGTGTTGTGGGCACACCAGAATCGCGGTCTTGAGCATAAGAGATGTCCACGTGGGAAGACAGGTGCATGACCGGAAGGCCATGGAGGTGCTGAAAAATCATGGTCAGAGTCTCTGACTCTACCAGACCTTTCCCAACTTGGCACCTGGGACCGGTACCGGAAGGCGTACCGGTACCTGGAAACGAGATCTGGACCTCCTACTACAGCGGTGCCGGGAGGTCGACCGAGACCTCGAGGACGGGAGCAGTACAGCAGTCATAGCGCCTGTAGCGGTGATGGGAGCCAGAACGGTGCCGAGATTATCGGGTCAGTGAATGGGATAGGTATCGACAGGGCTGACCGCGCCAGTGTGTCAGCAGGTCGGTGCCGGGCGATCCGGCTTAGACAAGCTCCCTGTCCGTGGTGCAGGTTGCACGGGAGCAGTAGGGGCAGGGAGCTTGACCACGGCGCGCGCCGGGGAGCAGTCAGGCACTGGATTCGACGGCCCTTTGGGACCGGGATCAACGGTGCCAGCGTCGCCGGTGCCTCTGTAGGTATTGGTGCCGGGCGATCCAAGTGAGATGAGCTCTCTGGCCGCGGTGCCGTTGGCATGGAAGCAGCAGGAGCAGGAAGCTCAACCATGGCGCGTGCCGGGGAGCAGTCAGGCATTGGGTCCGATGGCCCTTGTGGGACCGGGATCAACGGTGCCGATGTTGTCGGTGCCGCGGCAGGAGTCGGTGCCGGGCGATCCGAGGTAGATGAGCTCTCTGGCTGCGGTGCCGTTGGCATGGAAGCAGCAGGAGCAGGAAGCTCAACCATGGCGCGTGCCGGGGAGCAGTCAGGCATTGGGTCCGATGGCCCTTGTGGGACCGGGATCAACGGTGCCGACGTTGTCGGTGCCGCGGCAGGAGTCGGTGCCGGGCGATCCGAGTTAGATGAGCTCTCTGGCTGCGGTGCCGTTGGCATGGAAGCAGCAGGAGCAGGAAGCTCAACCATGGCGCGTGCCGGGGAGCAGTCAGGCATTGGGTCCGATGGCCCTTGTGGGACCGGGATCAACGGTGCCGATGTTGTCGGTGCCGCGGCAGGAGTCGGTGCCGGGCGATCCGAGGTAGATGAGCTCTCTGGCCGCGGTGCCGTTGGCATGGAAGCAGCAGGAGCAGGAAGCTCAACCATGGCGCGTGCCGGGGAGCAGTCAGGCATTGGGTCCGATGGCCCTTGTGGGACCGGGATCAACGGTGCCGATGTTGTCGGTGCCGCGGCAGGAGTCGGTGCCGGGCGATCCGAGGTAGATGAGCTCTCTGGCTGCGGTGCCGTTGGCATGGAAGCAGCAGGAGCAGGAAGCTCAACCATGGCGCGTGCCGGGGAGCAGTCAGGCATTGGGTCCGATGGCCCTTGTGGGACCGGGATCAACGGTGCCGACGTTGTCGGTGCCGCGGCAGGAGTCGGTGCCGGGCGATCCGAGTTAGATGAGCTCTCTGGCTGCGGTGCCGTTGGCATGGAAGCAGCAGGAGCAGGAAGCTCAACCATGGCGCGTGCCGGGGAGCAGTCAGGCATTGGGTCCGATGGCCCTTGTGGGACCGGGATCAACGGTGCCGATGTTGTCGGTGCCGCGGCAGGAGTCGGTGCTGGGCGATCCGAGGTAGATGAGCTCTCTGGCTGCGGTGCCGTTGGCATGGAAGCAGCAGGAGCAGGAAGCTCAACCACAGCGCATGCCGGGGAGCGGTCAGGCACCGGATTCGACGGCCCTTGTGGGACCGGGATCGACGGTGCCGACGTTGTCGGTGCCGCGGCAGGAGTCGGTGCTGGGCGATCCGAGTTAGATGAGCTCTCTGGCTGCGGTGCCGTTGGCATGGAAGCAGCAGGAGCAGGAAGCTCAACCACAGCGCATGCCGGGGAGCGGCCAGGCACCGGATTCGACGGCCCTTGTGGGACCGGGATCGACGGTGTCGACGTAGGCGGTGCCGCGGCAGGAGTCGGTGCCGGGCGATCCGACTTAGACGAGCTCACTGGCTGCGGTGCAGATGGCACGGAAGCAGCAGGAGCAGGAAGCTCAACCACAGCGCATGCCGGGGAGTGGCCAGGCACCGGATTCGACGGCCCTTGTGGGACCGGGATCGACGGTGTCGACGTAGGCGGTGCCGCGGCAGGAGTCGGTGCCGGGCGATCCGACTTAGACGAGCTCACTGGCTGCGGTGCAGTTGGCACGGAAGCAGCAGGAGCAGGAAGCTCAACCACAGCGCATGCCGGGGAGCGGCCAGGCACCGGATTCGACGGCCCTTGTGGGACCGGGATCGACGGTGTCGACGTAGGCGGTGCCGCGGCAGGAGTCGGTGCCGGGCGATCCGACTTAGATGAGCTCACTGGCTGCGGTGCAGCTGGCACGGAAGCAGCAGGAGCAGGAAGCTCAACCACGGCGCGTGCCGGGGAGCGGCCAGGCACTGGATTCGACGGCCCCGCGGGACCGGAATCAAGGGTGCCGGCGTCCTCAGTGTCTCTGCAGGTGTTGGTGCCGGGCGATCCGACTTAAACGAGCTCTCTGGCTGCGGTGCAGTTGGCACAGAAGCAGCAGGAGCAGGGAGCTCAACCACGGCGCGTGCCGGGGAGCTGTCGGCACTGGCAGGAGGAGTCGTGGGCTTCCTCAACCTCAGAGAGATGGAGCGGTGCCGAGTCGACTTCGGTGCCGGCAACGGCCGGTGCCAGCGGGGGCCGGTGCCGAGGAGGCGCTTCTGTCCGAGTAGCCCGCGCTTGTGCAGAAGGTGGAGGGGAAATGAAAGTGCCGCTCCATGTTGATTCCGGCTTAAACGCCGTGCAAATGGGGCACTTATCTGCGAAATGTGATCCCCCGAGACACCGTAAACAGGAGTCGTTGTGGATCTCCTGTCAGCAACAGCCGGAGGCCGGCTAAGCACAGACTAAGAACCGGTGAGCCGGGCATGGGCTCCGGCCCCGGTTGCAGGGAAGGGGCTACGCCCCGAACCCCGCTAACTATCATTAAGCTAACTATGCTATTAAGAAAACGTATAAGGATTATAACTGTATAACTGTATACACAAGAACTATGAGTAGCTAGGGAAGCGGAGGTCAGCTAAGCTGCGCTCCACTGTTCCAACGACCGACACGGGCGGTAAGAAGGAACTGAATAACATAATAACCCAATTTATTTATCATTCAATGAGAGATTGAAAAAGTCTGTTCCAGGGTCAGGGCCATTGTCAGTACTGGAAAATCCATCTTGGAGGAGGAATGCCTATTCTATTATCAGTGCTGAAGATCATGGTAGAGTGGTGCTGGTTCCAAAGGGTACCTGGGTACCAAATTTGGGATGTACAGCATACCAAGGATGAGGAACATATTGCTACCATTCCTGCTGGCCTCTGCAGTAAGGAAGCTGCCAGCTTTTTTCATCAGTACCAAAGCTATCAATAGTAGCAACTCCACCCCTGAAGCTATCGAAGCTGAGGACTTGGAAACAGCCTTTCACACACCCATCTCCTGAGTTAGTGGGGAGGCTGGGACAAAAAGGCAGAGTAAGTCAGTCACAGTATCAGGATTCTCCCAGCTGAGTACCAGGGAAAAACAGAGAGACAGTCAATCTCTGTCCTGGGTACCAGTCTTGTGCACATATCTTTGATGAAGATGATAATTAGTCTCCCCTCAACTTAAACATACCTAGTCTGTTTTGTGGATCCTCTTCTGACATACCCCAGGAGATGTAGATCAACTAAAAACATAAGAACATAAGAACAACCGTACTGGGTCAGACCAAAGGGCCATCTAGCCCAGTATCCTGTCTACTGACAGAGGCCAATGCCACGTACCCCAGAGAGAGTGAACCTAACAGGTAATCATCAAGTGATCTCTCTCCTACCATCCATCTCCACCCTCTGACAAACAGAGGCTAGGGAAACTATTCCTTACCCATTCTGGCTAATAACCATTAATGGACTTAACCTCCTTCCCCTTCTCAGGAAGGGATCAGAATCAGCAGATCTGTTCAATTCCACCATCAAGGTGGAAGATGGCAGAAGGCAGATGGTCCCACTGGCTGATGAAAGTCCTGGCCCCCATGCAAGCCTCATAACCTGTTCCAAGAGATGCTGTTTCAGGAGAAGGTTTCTTGAAATCTGCATTCTCTTTTTGAAGTAATGGCAGATATAACACTTTTTCTTAATGTGACCTCCCACTAGACACAGCAAGCAGCAAATATTGGGGTCACTGTTGGGGACTGAAATCCTGCATGATAGGCAGTGCTCTAAGAGTCCAGAGAATACTACACCAGAGTGCTAAGCACTACAAAATATTATAAAAAATGAAGTAAATCAACAAAGAGCTCTAAGCTCTGAGTACTAACTATTAAGACTATTTACAGGGTGACGCCCAGAAACACAATTGTGATACCGAGAAGAAAAACTGCAAGGAGGAAACTCACGCACAGGGGTCTCCAGCTAAGACTGTTGGTGGTAAGAAGGAACTGATCAGGAGGCACCACCCTTATATAGCCACAGGAGGACCAAGAGAAGGTAAACAGCACATATGCTGCCCCGGGTGGGCACTGTTATAGGAAAAAAGTCTCCAACTGCAGTGCACTTGCCATGAATGCCCACAAGCAGAATACACATTTGCAACCACTCAAAGAAGAATAATCCTCTACTGTTTTCATCTGATCCTTCAGGTTGTTTACTTGGAAGGTTAGTTTGTCATCCCTGTTATTTATATTGATCAAACAAGTTTTATCATTTTTATTTTCAAGCATGTTTTCTACCATTGCTCAGATGGAGTTTTTTTACTCATGTTGTGTCTTGACATGGGGGTTTCACTGGGAGCAGGCTATGTTTTAAAGCCCAAAGCCAAAGAAAACTTCTGCTTTTGAATTTGTGCATTTTTACCTAGTTAAGAATCTTTTTGTAAAAGAACTTTGGTAGATAGAGACTTTTTCTTAGGGAGACTGAACTCCTGTATAGAATATATATGACAATCTACACCAACATGCTAGAAGATAAGCCACTTCAGCAATATGTATAAAGGAAATAAATCAGACATTTATTTATTTATTTATTTATTTATTTGAACTTCTGAATACCTCCAACAAGATGTGCATTTGCCTTGCTGAGTAAACATGTTATCCTCTTGCTGAAACACCTCTTTCTTTAACTCTCTTGCTATTACAGTTGCCCACCTTCATCACATCTGAAACCAGACTGTGAACTCTTTGGGCCCAGGGCTATATCCTCCTATTTACACTAGTGGTACCTAGTACTCTTTTGGGTGCTATATAAACAACAACAATAGTAAGAGACCTCCATGAAAATTAATACAGCTTGTTTCTTGGCAAGTTCTGCCCTCTTTAAAGTACTGCTACACAATTTTCTCCCTCAAACAATTGCACAAGATTGTTCTTTCTATTGCCTAAACCAACACGTCTCTTTCTATTAAAAAATAAAAAGCTGCAAGAATGGTTAGCCAATCAGTTCACCTGCATGACTGACCATTCCTGAGTATTTGATCTGTATTGTTAAACAACTTATGAGTGTTTTAGTAGATCAGATAGTGCTAAAGTAGCATTGTGCTTAATTAAGGCAACGTATACTCTATTACAGAAGAGCACAGAGAGTAATGAGATCGCCAGTATAGAAACTGTGTTTTTATGTTGCTGTGGGTCTCACTTATCACCTGTTTTAGGGGTGAGGAAAGAATTTTTCCTAATGAGGCCAAACTGTCTGAAGCCTGGTAGGATTTTTTACCTTCCTCATAGCATCGAGGGACAGAATTAGGTTAGGTTAGGTTAGGAATAGGATTTAGAAATTTAATTTAAAAATTGTATGAATGTTTAGTTCATTGCAACTTGCAGCAAGTGTCCAGCATGAATAAAAGACTAAAGGGACAGTACCCAGAAAAAAGAGACTGGAGATTTCACTGTTAGACCTATGTCCTCTGGGAAAAGAAGAGACCTGAAGTCTAATAACCAAGAACCCTCACTGGTACCTTCTCTTCCTTTCACAAGGGTGAAAGTGATAGGATTCAGCAGAGTGAACTGATACTAGGGGGAGGCAGTGGAACATCTACCCTGAGCCATGGACTATATCAGCAGTTCTCAAACCTGTGGGTTGGGACCCCAAAGTGGGTCGCAACCCTATTCTAATGGGGTTGCAAGTGCTGGCATTAGACTTGCTGGGGGCCGAGCCCCACTGCCCTGGGGCCGAAATCAAATCCTGAGGGCTTCAGCCCTGGGTGGCGGGGCTCAGGTTACAGGCCCCCAACCCGGGGATGAAGCCCTTCGGCTTCAGCTTTGACACACACACACCCATCTCGGGGCAGTGGGGCTTTGGCCCCCCTCCTGGGGTCATGTAGTAATTTTTGTTGTCAGAAAGGGGTCAGGTGTCCTGTACCCCTGCACTATAGTCACTTAAATGTCTAGTATGGGGAGATGGGGCAGATAACACAGGAAAAGGGAACCAAGTTTAATAAAGTTGTAGCCTGCTGCTTAAAATTCATCCCTGTTACTATTCTCATGCACTTGCACATCTGATCAAAATGTTTCTACATGTAGCTTATATAACTGTGTAGGGATTTGAAATGTTGCATAGAAGAAACTTCCTAAGTCTCTCTGAAGAAGCACTGAAATCACAATTTATCGTCATAGACTTGTTTTGGGAGGTATAGTTTAGGGGTGGAAAGAAACAACTCTGAAGATTATTATGTTTTATCTATAGATTGACTCAGAGAGTAACAGCTTCTGCTGTAGTGAAAAAGCTTTCTTTTTTGGCTCCAGACACGAATAGTGTCTTACTGGGCTAAAGAACTTTTTATTTGTTTTTCAAAAATGAATTATTGTATATAGAATATACTAAGTTAAATAACTCAGTTATAATAAAGATGTAAAAAACAAAACATTAAGACACTGATCCATATTATGGACCAATATACTTCAACGTTGCCTTTCAAGAAGAAAGCCATTTTAAATGTACATCAAATACCCATATCTGAACCCTGCCCCAGGTTTCAATTGTTATGCTGATTTATAATTCAAAATAACTAATGCAGTTTGTTTAAAATACTTGAGTTTAAATATGCCCCTGGACTAATACTCTGTATATTCAGTTTCAAGACGGAGTGACTATTTGCAGATGAGTTACACACCATTAAAAATATAGGGGTTTAATGGAGCCCCTCACATAACCTTAATTAGAGTGGTGCCAGCAGGCCTAGCTCTTAAAAAAATCATTATATGACCAAGCCATATGCAAAATAATTTTGGCAATACGTCAGCATTCCAGTTCAGTGATCTATTGTGTACTATATGTGCCTTTTATAGCCTGTATTTGTAAATGTGCTGTATGCAGAGATAAAGTGTACTTCACTAGACTGCATCATGTTTCAATAAACAGTAGCATTATAGGCACTACCATGAAGGTGAATACTACATGTTCCCACCTGCTCCTAGCTGCAACTTCTAATGTCCCTAGGTTATAACAATGCTTAACATGCAAAATTTTCATTTCTAAGTCAAGTAAAAATAAAGCCAAGGAACAATATAAGAAGTATGAAGAAGCATAAAAGTACAGCTGTTCTCCTTGACAATAAAAAACCTAGCTTCACAGAAATCATTTTTAAAGCAATGGTAATTAAAGTCTTATTTACCAAAAGAGAGATGACTGAATATATTCTTAAAGTAGTAATGAATCATATATATGCCAAATTTTGTTACATGTTTTTTATTACATTTCAGTTTACAAATCAGCTATGAAAAATCTTTTTAATGGCATAAATTATACAAAAATAATAGGGTTTAATCCATAGTGAGAAGCACAGAATCCCAGTAAATGGGAAGATTATCCATAGGGAAAACACAGTGGACTCGATCACCTATGACAATATGGTCAGAAAATTGAAAACCAGTATTTTTTTTTAAGAAAATTTCTTCTATACCAATAAAAATGAAGATCAAGAGAAAGCATGTTGCAGTGGATCCAAGTAGATATGGAATCAAGAGATTTATGTTATGTTCCTTCGGCTGTCACTGACTCTCTGTGTTAACTTGGACAATACAGTTACCCTATTAGCAGTTTCATTTGTACAATGAAGATAATGATGCTCATTGATCTTTGTCCAGAATTTTGAGATTTTATTTGAAAAATAATGAAATTATATTTAGCACTTAAGTATCTATATTTTCCTCGTCAACACTAGTATCCGAATGCCTCTCACACACTAATAATAATAATAAAAATTCCACCAACATTACTCTCCTTCTTTTCCTTCCTATGCTGTAGCTGAAGTTGATTAGTTTTGGGGGAAGGGTTTGTAGTACTGAGGCATGGGGGGGTAATGTTTTTGTATGTGCACATATATATAATGTGTATTGAAAAAATGCCATTTCAAAGAGATTGCATCAATTCAATCACAGACTCTATTGTGTTATATAATGATTATAATACAAAAAAAGAATAATTGCAAAAGTGCCATTCATGACTCCATATTCAACTGAGTTTTGCAATTAAATGCAAAACTATATTTGCTTAGCTTATTAAATAATTGATTGGTTAAGATACACCATGATGAAAAACCCAAGATAGCCATAATCATTCCAGACTACTTTTGGACACCTAAAAAAATGCAACTCATTTTGGTATCCAAACAAAATACTGAGAAATTACTATGGTGGCGTTAACCAGTGGTGTCTTCTCATTTTCACAACCACCAGAAAGAAATACATTTTAAGTGTGGGCCGTGCTGTCTGCAGTGGGTCCTTCTTTCAATCTATCCTTTTCAAATAGCTAGCATACAATATATATGCCACCTTACATACACCTGCGTATGTCTGACACATAGATATTTCTTCTTCTGTGTTAACAGTGTAATTTGTGTGTGTGTACACACTTTAAGTGCAGAAAGGCCAGGCCATCAGTGTTTTTACAAAAAAGAGTCGGCAAGCTGTCAGCATATTTTGTTTGAACCACTGACTTCCTCTGTCAATTTCATGTTTTGAGAGTTGCTATTAGAGGAAGAGTTATAAATCAGATATTCAGTACTGTACACATTAAACAAGATTTTGATTCCATACCAAAACAAATTTTATTTCAAATCCAGTTACAGTTACTCAGGGACAACAATGTACTCAGCTATAACAAAATTTGCAAAAAAATGTTCCAGCTTTCTGTTGTGTGGAGGTGAGGGTCTCATATAAGCCAATTCAAAATGATTATTTAAGAAAGATGCCAGCCCTGAGACATCTGATAAGACGCTAATTTTGCTGATGGGAGCTAAGTGAATGAGTGAGATTCCTGGCAGAATTATATTTGCAAAGACATTGAATTGCTGGGTAGTTTTCCTTTCTCTACGTTTATCATCCATTAGGATCCTCACCACTGGAAATTAAAAGACTAGAGGAATGGAACAGAAGAAAAGACAGGAAAAGCTGCAGGATGAGATTTTCAAAAGTGCCTAAGAGTACCAGTCTTACTGACTTTCAGCAGGTCTTGTGTTTAAGCCATTTAGGCCCTTTTAGAAATTCCCACCTACAATAAAAAGCAATAACAAAGCTAATGCCTAAAGTGAGAACAGAATGTTTTGTTTTAATAACCAAGTACAAACACGGACTAAACTATATCTTAAATATTTAGAGACATGAAGTGGGTGAGGCAATATCTTTTATTGGACGAACTCCTGATGGTCAGAGACAAGCTTTTCAGCTCTACAGGTAATAAGATAAAGGTACTAAGAGTGTCACAGTGAAATGCAAGATCGAACAGATAGTTTAGCATAAGTAGTTAGTGCATAGTCTAAGAAGGACCATTCAAACTGAAGTAGCTTATTAACACCCTGTAGTCATAGGACAAAAAACGGGGGAAGAGGGGTAGTGAGTTACAGATTCTTGTAATAAACCATAAATCCAGTGTCTTCATTAAGACCACAATTTATAGTATCTGGCATTGTTCTGAATTTAATCTCCCAGGCTCATCGTTTGAAAGCTTTGTGCAGATTTTGTTTGAGGATGAGGACTGACAGATGTCCAAACAGATTAAACATACAATTGCACAAGAGGAGACTGACTGCACAACAACTAAAGGTGGGGCAGAATTTGTGTGGGCTAACCCAAAGAAGGACAGCTCTGCTTTGTGGTTGGGCAGTGGGGGGAGAGGAAGAAAGTCCAAAACTGCTGCAAAAGGTGCTTGGTGGTCAACTTTGCAGCAATGACTTACACCTCCTTCCTCACCACCCCCGGAATGTGCATAAAGGTACGAAACCTGGGTGGAGCAAGTCTCTATGTGAAAGCAGCAAGGAAGGCAGCACCCACCCTCCGTCCCCTAGTAGCCAGCAAGTGGAGGCAAATAGCGGGCTGGGTTTGGACCTGCTGTGGGCATTACGCTAGTTGCCTCTTTTAAAGGGGGGCTGGGAAAGATTTTTTCCCACACCACGAGAATTAGCTGTAGTGGAGTGTGTTTTTTTTCACCTTCTTCACAACAAGTGTGAGGATGGACCTTTTCTGGTGAATAGAAAAGGTGGTAGGCCATATGTCGCGACTTATTTTGTAATATTGGGTGGATGTTCAGTGCAGGTACTCCATAGGGATGGAAACCAGTGACTAGATAAATGGCCTGGTAAAGGTCTTAAAAGGAGGTACTGGATAAAGAAACAAAATGGGGGAGGAGGTTTGGGGACTCCCATGACCAGTATGGCAGGGAGCCAACCCCCCCGTTCTCATAGCCGTCCTTAAGCCTCTTGTAAGGCTGGTTGATGGTAAGATCCAAGCCATGGGTTGGCTGGGGGACCTGATGGAAATGAAGGGGGGCTGGTGGAAGCCCCAGAAAATGAGATTAAAAATACTCCATGCATAAAGAGACCAATTTAAAATAAATGACATCCCAAAATCAATCAGAAATGCCTTTTGAGGGTGTGAAAGTCTCTCACATTGGCAACAAATACTGGAGCACAAATTCTGAAATAGGATTCCTTCTTAGAACTGAATGCTGTGTGAAGACGTGAAGGGAGGGCCTTGAAGCTAATCTGGGATTTTAAATGAGATCTTTTTTAAAAACTAGCTATGGAAAGGCTACTCAATCTGCATAATGCCAACAACAAAAATAAAAATGTGCCCATAATGCATGAAAAATGACAACCAACACTGATACAATTCAATAATTTTCACCAGATGTGGCCAAACTGTTTTACAATTATTACTTTCAAATAAGGTAAAATCAGAGTCAGAGTACAGTTGTATTTACTGAAGCTAGCAAAGCCACTTGATGGGAAATAAAGCATAATTGCACAAACTACTCAATGGCAAATAGGCAAAATGACATTGACCAGAAGATAAATGGCACTGAACATCACCAGTACACCAAAGACCTTCTCAGTCATTAGGCAGATTTCCAGTCGAACAGCAGAATACCACAACAGAGGTTGAAGTCATGCCACAAACTAAAATTTAGTACCGGGGCTTCAAAGCCTACAGATATTATACTACTGTATTTATTTTATTTATTTTCAGTTGTAGTGGTATTTGCCTCAAAAAGATTAGCTTTAGCTGTAATAATATACTACTTTTTCCTACCCTGCATCTTCTTCCCAACTGAAACGAGTATTATAGGGATAACAGAAACCTGGTGGAATAGTACTCATGACTGGAGTACAGGTATTGAAGGCTATGTGCTGTTTAGAAAAGACAGGAAGAAAGGCAAAAGTGGTGGAGTAGCATTGTACATCAATGATAAGGT
>NC_133771.1:44277865-44332081 GCF_003597395.2 Chelonoidis abingdonii
TTAGGGGTTGTTATAAAAGTGGATGGGTAGGGTTCTGTGGCCTGCTTTGTGCAGGAGGTCAGACTAGTTGATCATATTGGTCCCTTGTGACCTACGAGTCTATGAGTCTATGAGTCTATGAGTAGGTTGAAAATCATGTGTGATAACAGAAGTAAGTGCCTGATTCTGTCACTTATTTTATAATAGGCACCACTTGCTGGAAGTGCATTTTAAAGCCAAAAAAGCCATTGTTGCAGTAATGAAGGTAGAAATATCACCATATTCCCTCAAATTCCAAAATCACTGTGATATTTCAAAATGAAAGAGGTGCTTCAAACATTGATCCATATTTCAAGAATAGGATTCCCTGTACTTCCACCACGTGAAGATATAGATGGCTAAAATGATATATTCATAAACAAAGTGTTAGAGGTCATGTAGTCATTTTTCTCCATCTCCTTCATTTCTCTGGACCGCACACCACATACAACTCTACCTTAATATAACACTACCCAATATAATACGAATTTGGATATAATGCAGTAAAGCAGTTCTTCGGGGGGTGGGCGGCTGCACATTCCATTGGATCAAAGCAAGTTCAATCTGACGTGGTTTCACCTATAAAGCGGTAAGATTTTTTGGCTCCCGAGTATAGTGTTATATTGAGGTAGAGGTGTACATCTTTCAGCTGGAAATATTTGCTTGGAATATCAGAGAATGCATGATAATACTAGGACCACAGTTCCACTGTATGTTTCCCACCAAGTCACTGAGGGAAAAGCATCTTCTAAAGAAGCCCATAGAGCATTTATTCACTCTAATTTAAGGGTTTGCGTGCCGGTAATACGTTTTAACGTTTTTATGTCTCTCTCTATAAGTCTATAAACTATTGTTGTATGTAAAGTAAACAAGTTTTTTAAAAAAAATTTAAGAAGCTTCATTTAAAATTAAATTAAAATGCAGAACTTATCAGTTTAGTGCAGTGGTTCTTAATCTGGGGTGCATGCACCCTCTGGGGCAAGGCCGGTGCAAGGATATTTTATGCCCTATACGAAACTTCCACCTTGCGCCCCGCCCCCTTCCACATTGGTCCATTGAGGGGCAAATTCCAATGAGCCTTTATAGACCCCAGGGGCCAGCCTGCCCAGGGGCTGCTCCCCAGACCAGGTTCCCCCCTCTCCACTCCCTCAACTCTCCTGGAAGGTGCACAGAACCCCTGTGAGCCCTCCCCTCCCCAGCCCACCCAGGTGGTCCCCGCCTCGAGTCCACTCACTGGCTTTGCTGGGCTTGCACTGCTCAGCAGGGAGGAACCGCCTTCTGGAGGCACCGGAGAGCCAGAGCGTCCCGCTTTCAGCAGCAGCGAGCCCCAGCCATGGAGGAACTGGCACGGTGCAGGGAGGCAGCAGTCCTACAAAGGTGGAGACGCTACTAGAGGGGAGCAGCTGCATCCCCCTACCCCTCCTGCCCAGGCTGCAGCCCGGCACCCCCTGGGGGCTCCTGCAGACTGCAGTGGATGTATGTGGGTGCCAGCCCCTTTGTGCCTCCCACTTCCCCACCTAGGGTTATCGTATTTCAGCATTCAAAAAAGAGGGGAGAGCCCTGCCCTAGCCCCACCTCCATCCACTCCCTCTCACTTCCCACCCCGATTGCCTTGGTCAGAACCCCCAACCCCTTCCCGGCTCCTTGTCCCCTGACTGTCCCCTCCTGGAACCCCTTCCTCAACTGACCCCAGAACCCCACCCCCTACCTAAGCCTCCCTGCTCCTTGTCCCCTAACTTCCCCCTCCTAAGACCCTCTCCCCTACCTGTCCCTTGACTGCCCCAACCCTTATCCACACCCCCACCCCCAGACAGACCCTCGGGGATTCCCATGCCCCATCCAACCACTTCCCGCCCCCTGACAGGACCCCCAGAACTCCCAACCCATCCAACCCTCCTCCCACCCCCTGACTGCCCCCCGGAACTTCCCTTACCAGGCCCATGCCAGTCACATGCTGACTCCACATGGAAGCAACACTCCACTCACACTTCCGGCTCACACTTCCGGAAGCTGCAGAACCCGAGGGTGGTGAGGGGGCAGCCAGGGGGGGAGCCAGCCTGGGCTGAGGCCTGGTACCCCCGCAGGTGGGGATCCTACAGCGGACGCATGGGGGTAGCAGTCCCCATGTGCCCCCCGGCTCTCCCCTCACTGTGCTCGGGCTCTGCAGCTCCCGGGAGTGTGAACTGCTGCCCTTTCCACAGCAGGCTTAGGGCCCCATGTCCTGGCAGCTCACACTCCTGGGAGCAGCAGAACCCAAGGGCAGTGAGGTGGGAGCCAGGGGGCACGCCTGCCACCGGTCTGCGGTCTCGTGACCGGTCCTGCTTAGCCTCCTGCTGGCCTGTGGTTCCGTTCACTCAGCTGGCAGCAGGCTGAGCAGGGCTGGCGGCCAGGACCCCGACTGGCAGCCACATGCCAGGCAAAAATCAGCTTGCGTGCCAAAGGTGGCACACGTGCCGTAGGTTCCCGAACCCTGCCGTAGAGACTGTCTCACATGAGAAGTGGGAGTGGGATTCCCAGCAGTGGGCTGGGAACAGTTGTGGAGTGTAGAATGGCTGATGCAACACTGCACCAGACTGAAGCAATTAAGGAAGAAATCATCACCTCTATTGTATGAATTATTGCTGGATATTCCCAGTAAGTTAAGTTAATAAAGTTGTAGTCTAATTAAACCACATCCCTTGCAACTTGTCTTTCTTTCCATAAGTCTGGGACAATGAGAAGTGCATGAATTTTGAACTCTGTGTGAGTGGCAGAATACCTTGAGGGACTGGCATAAATTCATGATTATTGTTACTTAAAGCATTTGATAAAAATGAGGTTTTTATGGTAAGCAGCCACTTATTACTCTAAGGTTATACAACCTAACCTTACATTCTCTAAGACTGTATTGAAAGGCATTTAAAATGGCCTTCCAAAACAAAGGTCAGTAGCTACTTATTCATTAGCTGAATGACTAAGTGAATGCAAAACATCAAAAATGTTTTTAGTTGATTGTAGATTCAACTACTTGACTCTAAAAAGGGAACAGAACAGGTCTGAAATATTATAAATCAATGAAAGAAAGCAGGTACAGAAGAAGAGAAAATACCAATTCCTTAGGGAAACTAAATTATTTAAACTTGCAAAAAGACCTTTTAATACATATTTTTACAATTTATATTATTTATAAATTGTAAAAATATTTTAAAAGGTCTATTTGCAAGAGTAATAATTGTTTCCCTAAGGAATTATTTTCACTTCATATATAAAACACAGGAAGAAATAACATCATCATTCATAGCAAATTCTCCAGCAAGGGAATGAAAAGTTTTGGTTAGAAAGAGCATGCAAAGTTAGACATATGCTAGACACTATTCCAGGGATCTCCTGATAGTTTCCTAGACAATAAAGATGATTCAGTATAATTTCAAACTCATTAAAGGTAGTGCAGATTATATCTATGTACATTCTTATCCTCCCAAGGAACCTGCCTTTCACTGAAGATATGTAATCTCAGACATTAAAAAAACGTAACTGCTATTTATTCAGATTATAAATGCTAAATATAGAAACATTTGCAACCATTAAACTTTCCTGTTTCACCAGTGAAATGTCATGGTAGCAGATACACCGTCAAAACACAATTTTGTTAACTGGAACAGAATATAGAATATTTTTAGTTTCCCATTTTGTATTATGAAAAAAAAAGAATTGCTACTGGCTTACAGTCAGTGCTGAGAACTATGCTATTATTAATCATTTGTTATGTGACAGTGTGATCTGTGATATACAAAATAATGAAGAACTTTACACAGAGGAACTCATGATCTATCTGTAGATAGACAAAATGAAATGAAGCATTAGAGCAAGATCAAGGCTCCATCTTAGAAAATATTTTCTCTCCTCTTTCCCTGCCTCTTTTTAAAATGTGTGTAAGTGACGGCATTTTTACTGAAGCGAATTAGTGTTTGGGGGATTTGTGAAAAAAGAGAGTTTGGAAAGTTATTTTAGTGGTTCAGAAAATTAGATCTACTCAAAATATCTCTATAAAATATGTATTGGGAATGATACAAACCCTTTGAATAATTTGAAATCCACTCATATGTCAGAGGTTCAAAAGATATTAATGGAAATTAAATGTATTGAAATTTCAGTCAGTGCAGTTCAATAACAACAAAATTAAGTGGATTTACAATCTCATCCTTAAACACTGCCACTACCACTATGGAAGCAGCTTATCATCACACATCATGCTATGATTTAATAACTTCTCATTTTCTGACTTCAGTGGTTCTGTGGGTTTATTGCTGTTTCTCTCATTTCTTAAAGCCAGTTTTTTAACTGAAGACAGGAATTTCCCTGTCTCTGGTGCCATTCATCCCTCACTGGATACTGCTAAAGCATCACTTAGACCTCCCTGGTCACTCAATTACACACCTAAACGTCACAATTCTCCAACAAAAAAACTTCAAAACCAGACTCCAACAAGAAACTGCAGAATTGGAGTTAATTTGCAAACTGAACACCATTAAATTAGGCTTGAAAAAAGACTGGGTGTAGACGGGTCATTACACAAAGTAAAAACTATTTCCTCATGCTAATTTTTCCCCCTACCATTACTCACACCTTCTTGTCAACTGTCGGAAATGGGCCATCCTGATTATCACTACAAAAGTGTTTTTTTCTCCTACTGATAATAGCCCACCTTAATTGATTAGTCTCGTAATAGCTGGTATGACAATACCCATTTTTCATGTTCTCTGTGTATATATATCTTCCCACTGTATTTCCACTGCATGCATCCGATGAACTGGGTTTTAGCCCACGAAAGCTTATGCCCAAATACATTTGTTAGTCTCTGTGGTGTCACAAGTACTCCTCGTTCTTTTTGCTGATACAGACTAACATGGCTACCACTCTGAAACCTTTTAACCAGAAGTAGTTCTGCAAAGAAAATGTTTTTCCTTTGGGATGACTATGTTGCAGAAAAAAGCAGCAGGGTGGGCACATCCCTCTAGTTAGTAGCTCATTCCAAACTCCCACCCTCAGTTTATAGTGGAGAAACCCTCCTACAGCCTTTGGGGAAGAATGAATTCACTCAGAAACCGCTCCAATACCCTCATCAGTTACAATGACCTTTATCAGCCAACAGCCACCTTTATCAGGAGACACGCAGTCCCAGTGTCCTGCAGCAATAATTGATCAGGGTTCGTACTACCTTCTGGTCTCTGGTGGATTTTCATGTTCAGAGCAGGCCAAAAGGAGGCACATGCTCAGGTTACTTCCTAGGCCCGGCTCCCAACCCAGGGCTCAGACTCTTGGCCTGCTGTCTCCTAACAGCAACCACTGCACATGCCCTTTCTGGTTGTCCAGGAAGTTCCTCTTCCAATTTAAGTAGAGCTAGAAGAGCAGGAAATAGCTTTGGGATTTCCTGCATGGTTTCTAGCCAAGCATAAATCTACAAGGGTGAAAAGGCCAACTTCTGCTTGTTCATCCCACTTTTCTTTTTAATCTCAATACATGGTCAGTGGAGGAGAGCACAGTTGAAGTGTATGAACATCACACAACAATTCAACACCTGCTTTGGCAAGTAAGTCTTTTCTCAGTAAAACTGACCATATACTGTACATTCATACATTAAAGAATGACACTGAACAATACTGAGTTGTTTAATTACACACATATTTTTACTGTCACTTTGCGCTGAGTTTAACATGCAGGCTGCTTTGGGATAAAAATTACTGTATAAAGAATATTATTCAATGCTTTCATTACATGGTTATACAGAAATTGCAAAATTTTAATACTCAAGCTTGTCTGTGAAAAGAAAAAAAGGTCTTACAAAGAAAGAAATAAGACAGTAGGTATATTATAAAACAGATATAAAAAATTAGTAATTAAATGCCTCCTGTCATATGGTTCTGTGTTAAAATGGAAAGTTGATCATTTCTCAGAACTGACATTGCAATATGCATGTCTTATTCTCAAAAATCCATTTTCTTTTTAGCAGCTGGTAAAGATTTGAAAATAAGCCTTTCCAACAAGTTCATCTGAGTGAAGCCATATAAAAACCAAAGGGAGTATAAAAAAGACAGTTTCAAAATTATACATTTTAAATCCAAAGGTGAAGTCTCAAATTTAGCAGAATATCTTAGCTCAAACTTTGTTGGGTAATGAAATGACAGGGCTACTTGGCAGATGTCCACACAGCAGGGAGATATACAAAGACTGTAGAACAGCAAAAGAGACTTCCATGAATGTGATGAAGAGAGGTACGAACCAACCACTAATAAGTGTCAAAATATAAATGAATTAGGAATTCTGCAAGACCTAAGATTCTATCAAAATCTCAGAGGGTATCCAAGACTTTTGTTTAGCTAAGGCTCAGCTGAGGTTTCACTGGAGCTGCTATTCGAGAGATTTACAAAGCCTCACTGATGAAGCCTTTAGGGCCCCAAACCTGCAAGCCAAACAACTGTGTTTGAGGAATTTATAAGTTCAGCCAATAAAGCTGGTGGAGCATCTAAAAGAGTGAAATTTAGAAAGACTTTGCATTACTCTCCTGACCCAAAGCTGCCCTAAAGAGCTTAACCAGTAACAACATGATCAACGTATTGTGATCGCTGAGAGATGAACAGCCACTGTAGGAGGTCCTTCATGATACCTTTTCTTGTAGCCAGAGCATTGGAGAACAAAGGTAACTTAATACCTTTGCATCTCCCCGGACATTCAGAGCTGCAAGAAGTGCTCCTCCAGTCAGAATCAGGGCAATTTTGACATATGACTTTTTCTTAACTTATACTTCTTTGTGCTTTACTCCTTCTACTAGGAAAACAAAACAAAACAAAAAACAAACCAAAAAAAAAACTATTCTATCGTAACTCTATGGCCTTGACTACACTAGGAAAATGCACCTTGTTAGCTAATATACTAATGAGCACAATGGTAAGCAGAATTGACCTTCTCAGAGGTCAAGAACAGTCAAGTTAGACAACACATTTACTGATTGTGGCGCTAGGGTTAACACAACTATCATGATTTATCCAAGGTCACGCAAAAAATTGTGTCTGAGCCAGAATTTGAACACACATCTCCAGAGTCCCTGTCTATTCCTCTAACCATAAAGACCATTTCCACACATCTCTGTAGAGATAGTTACATATTGATATCTATAACTACACAGAGCTAAAATTTGTATCTCAGTGTTAGAGCTAAATAATACAACAAGATGATTGGAATGCCAAATTCACATGTAAAAGATTTCATTGCATGAATTTTCATCTTGGCTGACTTGGTTCTTAAAAAAGTATTACAAACATTCTTGTGTTACAAGATAAAAAGTGGACATTTACTAGCTGACAGATTTATTTAATTTATTTATTTATGTATTGTTTTAAACACAGCATTTTGGGCATATTGGCTGGTCCTTCCATTTCTCATTTTTTGCCTGAGGGCAAGTACCCAGAGGATTGCTTTCATATTTGCTTCTTGTTGCCTCTCCAACTGTCACAGCGGCAGGAGGAAGCAAAAATGGAAGGATAAGCCTTAAAAAAATATGGACAACTATTATAATTTTTAAACTGTTAATATTTTCAGAACAACGTATGAGAAGAAGAACATTTTGTATTCATGGTTACCTCTTGACACCAACCATACCACTAATAATATTTAGCATATTGTCATAAGTAGATAGGTAAGGTAAGGGTTAATTTTCTTTTACTGTAAAGGGTTTACAAAGGGAACCAAACACCTGACCAGAGGACCAATCAGGAAACAGGATTTTAAAAAGTAACGGTGGGAACCTCTGGAGGTTTTTGGCTTTGTTCTGGGTCTTTTTGTTTTCCTCGGCTGTGAGTAAACAAGCTTTTCTTCTAACTCCATCTTCTTTCAAATCTTTTCCTAAACATCTGTGAGTACAAAAGGAAACAAAGTAATCGGCTGTGATGAGCTTTGATTTGTATTTACATGTGTGTGGTACTGTGTTGGACTGGTTTAAATGGGGCTATCTTTTAAATCAGACTGTTTATTCATATTTTCTATAAGCAAGAGCCTGTATTGATCTCTTAATGCAGTATTATTGTTTTGTATTTTCTTTCTTTATATAAAGTTCTTTTTAAAACTTGTGGGTTTCTTTCCTATGAGGCAAAGGGATAGAAATTTCTGTACCAGGTATCTGTCTCCCTCACGGGAAGACAGAGGGGGTGTGTTGACTTTCCTATTGTTCCCAGGGCAGGAATAGGCTACGGGGAAAGAGAGAAAAGAATCAACTCTGTTCTCTTGTTTTGAGGTTTTTCTCTCTAGTTACTGCTAGGAGACCAGGGAGTGGGTGAATCTCCTGGTGTGTTAGCAGGGACTAGCTTTGAATGCCTAGCCTCGGGGGAGGTAAATAGCTCTCTTGGTTTTGCATTCAAGGAGTTAAGTATAGCATCGCCCAGGCTCACCCAGGAAGGGGGGGGAGCTGGGGGATGAGATAGGGAGACCCAGGGGTCTGGGTCTTGGGGGTCCTCCCAGGGAAAGTTGGGGAGGCCAGAGAGGGGGGTCCCCCAAGGAATTTGGGGGGAACCCAGGCTGACAGTAGCCTCAATACTATCTGGTGGCAGCAAAATAAGATCCAAGCTGGGTATAAGCTTGGGGGAGGTTCACAGTAAACACTCAGATGTTGAACTCTAAGTCCAGATTTGAGACAAACGTTTACCACACATATGTATCCAGTGCTTTCTATCAGCACTTTAGGAATAATTCATCTCAAATAGAGAATGACATTTGCACATGGTAGAGGTACTGTAAAAATAAAAATCAATGTATGTTTTGAGATTTTTTATGAAATTGATTCACCTGTACAATACTGTACTTTTAATCTGAAAATCCTAAATATTATACACTAGATTTTATGATAGTTTTTACTAACAAATATAAGATGACTGAGAAAAAATTAATCTATATAAGACACAAAATGGACAGTCCCTCCCACTTCAGTAATCTTATAATTTAAGCAAGAGACAGAGTGGGCAACACACATTTCTGTGTGAAAAGGAAATACTGATTAAGGGTTTTCTTTCTCCCATTTAATTATTATTGTTTTGTTGCTGTCATCAGCTTTCATCTTGTAGTCGTCACAGATAAAGTAACTCTTAAATGAAAAGAGGGTACAATGTCTTGATGAAGTGCAAAGGGAGGGATATTACATAACATAGGAAGTGGTGACATAGTAAAGGGTGCATATATATTCAGGAAGGACAGGCAGGGCAGAAAAGGGAGGAGTTGCATTGTATGTAAGAGAGGAGTATGACTGCTCAGAGCTCTGGTATGAAACTGCAGAAAATTCTGAGTCTCTGGATTAAGTTTAGAAGTGTGAGCAACAAGGGTGATGTCATGGTGGGAATCTGCTATAGACCAGCAGACCAGGGGGATGAGGTGGACGAGGCTTTCTTCCAGCAACTAACAGAAGTTACTAGATCACAGGCCCTGGTTTTCCTGGGAGACTTCAATCACCCTGATATCTGCTGGGAGAGCAATACAGTGGTGCACAGACAATCTAGGAAGTTTTTGGGAAGTGTAGGGGACAATTTCTTGGTACAAGTCCTGGAGGAACCAACTGGGGCAGAGCTCTTCTTGACCTGCTGCTCACAAACCGGAAGAATTAGTAGGGGAAGCAAAAGTGGATGGGAACCTGGGAGGCAGTGATCATGAGATGGTCAAGTTCAGGATCCTGACACAAGGAAGAAAGGAGAGCAGCAGAATACGGACCCTGGACTTCAGAAAAGCAGGCTGACTTGCTCAGGGAACTGATGGGCATGATCCCCTGGGAAGAATACATGAGAGGGAAAGGGTCCAGTTAGAGTGGCTGTATTTTAGAATCCTTATTTGAGTTTGCATGAAAAAAAATCCCAGTGTGTAGAAGAACAGTAATATGGCAGGTGATCAGCTTGCTTAACAGTGAAATCCTTGCTGGTCTTAAACACAGATAAGAAAACTTACAGAAGTGGAAGACTGACAAAATGACCAGGGAGGATTATAAAAAAATTGCTCTGGCATGCCAGGTGAATCAGGAAGGCCAAATCACACTTGGTAGTGCAGCTAGCAAGAGATGTTAGACTAACAAGAAGGGTTTCTTCAGGTATGTAGCAACAAGAGGTGGTCAAGGAAGTGGGCCCTTACTGAATGAGGGAGGAACTAGTTACAGAGCTATGACAGAGCTTACTCAATGCTTTTTTTTGCATCTGTCTTCACGAACAACGATCATCCCCCAGACTGCTGCACTGACACATGTAAGGGGAAGAGGTGCCAGCCCTCTGTGGAGAAAGAAGTGGTTCCAGGACTATTTTAGAAAAGGCTGGAGGCACAAGTCATGGGAGCCGATGCACTACAATACAGTGTAGAGTTGGATGTGATTGCAAGCATTGGCATATACTCTGCTATCAGGGGAGGTCCGAGAATAGGCCCTCTTCAAAAAGAGAAGAGAGGATCGGGAACTCAGGCCTGTCGCCTCACCTCAGTCCCTGGAAATTCATGGAGCAGGTCTCAAGGAATCATCTGAAATAGCTAGAGAAATGAAGTGATCGGAACAGTCAGCATGGATTCACCAAGGGCAGTCATGCTGGACTAACTAATTGCTTCTCTGGGAGGGAATAGTGGCTCTGTATGAGGGGAAAGCATGTGATGTGTTATTCCTTGACTTTAGCAAAACTTTTCATACTGTATTCCACATATTTTTGCCAGCAAGCTAAGTGTATTGGATGGGATGAATGGACTAATGTGGACGAAAATTGGCTAGTCATCGGGTCAATGGGGTAGTGACCAATGGCTCTATGTCTAGTTGGCAGCTGGTCTCAAGTTGGTGCCCACCAGTCAGTCCTGGGGCTGGTTTTGTTCAATATCTTCATTATGATTTGGAGATGGGTGGACTGCACTCTCAGCAGTTGCAAGATGACACCAACTTGGAGCAATGGTAGATCACTGGAGGGAGGATAGGATACTGAGGGACCTAGACATAATTACGAGGATGTGGCAAAGAACCTGATGAGGTTCAACAAGGACAAGTGCAGAGTCCTGCACTTAGGATGGAAGAATCCCATGCACCCTATGCTAGACAGAGACTGAATGGCTAGCAGGCAGTTCTGCAGAAAAAGGAACCTAGGGGTTAGAGTGGACAAGAAGCTGGATGAGTCAACAGTGTGCCCTAGTTGCCAAAGGCTAACATCATTTGGGCTGTATAATTAGGGCAATTGCCATCAGTCAAGGTAACATGATCATTCCCCTCTATATGGTGGGCCTCATCTGGAGTACTCGGTCCAGTTTTGGGCCCCCACTACAAGAAGGATGTTCAAAACATGAGAGTCCAGCAGAAGGCAACAAAATGATTTGGGGCTGGGGGCACATGACTTATGAGGCGAGGCTGAGGGAACTGTGATTGTTTAGTCTGCAGAAGAGAGAATGAGGCAGGATTTGGTAGCTGTTTCAACTATCTGAAAGGGGTTCCAAAAGAGATGGATCTAGACTGTTTCAGTGGTACCAGATGACAGAATGAGGAGTAATGGTTCAAGTTGCAGTGGGGAGGTTTTAGGTTGGAAATTAGGAAAAATATTTCACTAGGAAGGGTGGTGAAGCACTGGAATAGTTACCTATGGGGTGGGGAATCTCCTTCCTTAGAGGTTTTTAAAGTCAAGCTTGACAAAGCCCTGGCTGGGATGATTTAGTCGGGGATTGGTCCTGCTTTGAGCGGTGGTTCGACTAGATGACCTCTTGAGGTCCATTCTAACCCTGATATTGTATGATTTTATTATATTTATACAAACACAAATTGTTTTATATGGTGAGCGTTGCTATTCCTGTGGGTGGAGTACTAAACTGGGAATCAAGAGAACTGGATTCTATTCCTGGGTCTGCCATTAACCTGCTGTGCTGCTTGGGCAAATCACATCTGTGACATTCTATATCTTGGTGGAGTGTCCTGGAACCCCCATATGCCTAATGTTTATATAATCATAATCTTACAGCATGCCTTGTAAGGTATCATGGGAAAGGTTATGATCTGCTGAAAGAGATTTCTGTATCCATATATGTAGATCATGAATGCATATGAAATTATGAGAATTGTGTTGTATGCTTGTCACTAAAACATGCTGTAAATGGGGAATCAGCCAGATATTAGCTCCTCAGAGGCAACAGCAAGGGAAGTAACCAACACCGGGAGTGTGTGTGAAGCAACCCATCAACCACCATTGTCCAGCAAAGAAGCTACAATTCAATGACTCACCTGCATGAGTCCATATCAGGGGAATTCCTCAACCTTCCTGGAGACTCAGCAATGACCCCCAGACATGCCTGGAATTGTGCTCCTCAAGCACATGGATTAGATATAAAACCGAACACAAGGGGCTCATGCTTGGCCTTTCTCCTTCATCCAACTACACCACAAGCAACAGGAACACTCTGAAGACTCCAACTGAAGGGACTGGCCCAGATTTCAAGGGTGAAATCTGTGTCCTATGAACTGCAATATCCAGTGGAGTGAGAAAACTGCTTAATCTAGATGTTGCCCAGTCTAATAGGGTTGAGATTTTGGACTATGTGCTTATATTTGATTTCCTTTTGGTAACTAACTCTGACTTTTCGTCTATCACTTAACATCACTTACAAGCTATCTTTTGAAATCAATATGTTTAACTGTTTATCTGTACCAGTGAGTTTGTATGAAATGTGCAGCAAATCTGCTCAGGTTTTGCAAAGGTTGGTGTATATTCACTTTACACTGATGAAGTTGTGAACCAATTAATAAATCTGCATTGCTCGTCTTCAGCAGTGCAAGATGGTATATTCCTGAGGTACAGTGCTGGGAGCTGTGGGAGATTTGGCTGGTGCTTTTCTCTGTGAGATTGATGAGTGGCTCTGGGAGCATTCATGCAATATAGCTGGGAGTGGGACTCCACATGCAGTTGTGCTGAGTGATAACAGCACGTGGAGGGATTTTCTGCTGGCACTAGCAAGGCATTGTGAGATAGCCCAGGCTGGAGAGAGTTCATGGGGCATCCCGTCACAACATCACTTCTAAATGTTTGCACTGAAAGATGTTTTACAAATTCTGTGTGGAGTAGCACTGCTGCAAGGCAACAGTAATACAGACATGCCTGCTCTCCCCGATCCAAAGGTGCAGAGAAAAACACTGGAGACTTCTTCACAGCCGGTTATGACATCTTACAGAAAATCTTTGACATTATCTAGAAGTACTCACAAAAAATGACTGACAGATCATGCTCAGTTTAAAGTTATTAGCACGGCCACAAACTTTTAATAAAATCCTGTAGTGTAAACAAACCCCCCAAATTAACACAGTTAAAGATAGACAGGGTGAGTAAGGTAATACCTTAGGGTGGACCAACTTCTATTGATGAGAGAGACTAGCTGTCAAGCTTACACAGAGCTCTTCTTCAGGTCTGAGAAACATACTGAGAGTGTCTACACTCTCTATAGTTAAAGATAGACAACTAATGCCAAACACAGAGCAAATGGAGGAGACTTGTATTCATTAACTAAACTCAGTGCAAGATAATTAATTTTGTGTTATTGTTGTGCTATGTCAAGGCTAGGTTCATTCTGAGTTTAGCTCCCCGTGCCTCAGTGCACCCTGACAACATCCAAATATCAGCAGGGAGATCCCCAAATTCCAAATATAACATACACTCACAGAACAAACATTTCTGAGTGAACAAGTTTAAAATAAACTCAAACTGAATTACTTGCAAATTCTCAGGAAAATTATTCTGTATCCAAAAAGCAAGGGCTGACAATTTGTGAGAATACTATGAATTCTTTACTCTAATAAAAAGGTTCAATCTCTCTGTGTTAAGTGCAAAAAGTTCAACTGAACTATTACTAGGGTATGGCCACCACCTCCCTAATTATAGAACAAAAACATCCAAAACAAAAAGAAAAAATCAATCAGTGAAAATATTACACACATACAAAACTTGCAGGGGAGATGGATGGGCAAACAGAAATCCCATCAAATGCTGCTTTCAGAGAACCAGAATTACAGGTGAGTAATTCAAGCCTTGAACTACCTGCTCACAAAGTGATCTGGAAAACTGGACAAAACAACACATCACAGCAGTATGAATAATCAAAATCTATAAGAACATCCTCCCTGAAAAAAAGTGGCTTGAGAGAGGAAAAGTTCCAACAGGACATTGATCAATATGTTACAGACTAAACGCTAATTAAAGGTTACAGAAGCGATGTCTAAATTAAAGCTGGATGCCAGTCCCAATGGGAAAATTTTGAATTAATGATGATCAGAAAGGAATCAAAGTGCAATGTATCTAGAACAGGGTGTCCAGGCACTGGTAGTTAGTTTCAGAGTTAGGCTGGCCTTAAGAGAACCTCAAAAAAAAATTCCTCAGTAATTTAGGAAAAAGAGGAAGATATGACTTTTTTCAAGACAATTTTTGAAATCAAATTAGTGGCTGTTAAATTATTAGGGAAAAAGGTGTGTGAGTTTACGACTGAAAAGGAATTCTCAACAGTCAAAAGAAAATATGAAGCTGTGGAACCATCAGAAACACTCAAAACACTCAAAACAAGTGAAGGACCATAGCATAGTGTCAACAGCTTTTATTAAGACAATTCTTTGTTAAATAAAGAGAAAATATCATGAAATGAGGACTTAATGACTGCAGGGGATATGTAATGTAATAAAGATTGTTTTAGACATCTAGGACAGCAGTTTGATCCTACTTACCAACTTAGATTACTGCTCACTGAAAATTGTTACCATGTGATGGAGTTTCTCTACTCTGTGTTCACTGATTTGCGGGTTCATTATAGTTAACTATTCACCACAATTTCCCTAATGGGCACCCTGTCTGGAAGCTTTAATAGACAGTCCAGAAACTCAATAAGAATGAAAATTGACATTCCCTACAGGTGTTACCTCAGGGTGAAAGTTGAGTCAACTAGTTGAAGCAATGTGGAGAGGCCTAGCCTATGCTACACTGCACCTGTTTTGTCTAGAGAGGATGGCTAACTCCACAGTTGTAAACTCAGCACCTTTCACCAGCATTACATTCATTTATATATGTAAACAGCTTCAGGGATTGCAAGTTAAGAATCCCACTAGGAACAGAACAGGACTACTCAAAAATAAGAAGAAAAAAATGGATGAGTTTTTGTGACTGGATTTCTCACCTCATTGATGAGAAGGTTGCTTGATTCAGGATAAGCCTTCCCTTCTTTCCAAAATATGTCAGGACCAGATTCTGATCTTATGTACACCAATGAAAGTACTTATTACCCTATGGAAGTAAATGGAGTTACTCCACTGTAACAAACAAAAATCTGAGCTAAACATATATATCAGGAGTGGCCAAACCGTGGCTCTCAAGCTGCATGTGCCTCTTTTACAGTTACAGTGCAGCTCCTGGAGCCCCCCATACACCACCATCCTCTGCCTACCAGACTTGGTGGGGTGGGGAGGGGGAATTGGGGCTTCTGCCCTGTGGCAGGGTGGTAAGGCTAGGGGCTTCTGTCGGAGATGAGTGGTACATTCTCAGAGCGTATGTGTGGGGCACAATTTAAAAGTTCGTCCCTCTAACTATACACAGGCATTTCCCCGGCCCCTGACCCTCAGCTGCCCTCCCCTGCAGCTCCCAGGTGTTAGCTCCATGAGGAGAGGCAATGGCAAGCACCTTCCAGCTGCAGGGAAGTGCTGCTGCTTTAGCTCCATTGAAGGCAGCAGCAGCAAAAGCAGCAGCTCTCCCTGCAGCTCCCAGTTGTTTGCCGCTGCCTCTCCCCACGGCTACAGCTTGCAGGCTCCAGCAGCTGCCATTAAGGGAGGGGCCCTGGCCCAACCATGTCACTGAATAGGGCCAGGAAACCCTGGCAAAAATTGGGGGGAGGGCACATGACCCCACGTGTCCCCCTTTGTGTCACCTCTGGCTTCCGCCCAGTGTGAAGGGGGTCTCTGTGCCTGCTGGGGCTGAGAGCTTTGGCAGAAGCAGGGCTGAACCCCAAGATCCAGGAGAGGAGCCTGGCACGACTGAAGCCCCAAGCCCCAGCAGGCGCATCCCGGCTCTCAAACTTCCAAAGATTGTTGTATGCAGCTCAGTGGGTCAGTAAGTTTGGCCACCCCTGATATATATGCAGCCCCATAAACTGTCACTATATTCATTATATTTTTTCATCATTTTTTTAAGTGGGACTAAATTTTATTAGTTATGAGTGAATTTCAGATCAGTTCAATGGGATCTCATGAAGCTCAAAGAGCCTTTTCAATCCAATGTAACATGGGGATTGAGTGATAGGTACCACCTTGAACAGTTCAGCGCTATGGTGATTTTTACCCTGACAGAACTAACAACCTATATGATATAATAATGTTTTGTTCTCATTATTATGGCCAGGTCATATGAATACAGAAATGTGAGAGAGAACATTAGCCTGATTCTGTTCTCAATGCTATGAGAGTAAGTCTCACTTGAGGAAAGCATTTCTGTTCTAGAAAGCATGTAAGTATGTACTTAACTTTTAATCACATGCTTAAGTCCTATTCAGAACAGGTATGAAATTAAGCTTGTTTTAATGTGCTTTTTTAAATCAGGGCCTAAATCAGGAGCAGCACTTCTCAAGCCATTGGAGTTATACAGGTGTTCACTCTAAATCAGGTCCTATTAGCTGCTTTGAAACCCAATTTTGCTAAAGTAAAATCATATATCTGAATTTATTTATTTTGTTTTACTTTATTTTTTTTGCTCTAAGAATAATGTAGACTCTTCTTTTTCTAATTGCAAGTATTTTGTTACTTGTCTATGAACTTAGAAATCATGGTTCTAGGTAGTGAATATTTTAATTCTCATACTAGCACAACTGCATTTGTAAAATGAGACACTGAAAATTCTCTTACTATACACATAATAAGATGCATTTATACTTAGCTGCATTTCACATTGATTATTAATGCTTATAGCAATGAAAACAAAGTCATTTCCCTAAAAACACATAGAAATAAGACACAGTAGTGAGAGCACATTTATTTTAAACACAGTTCAACAAGCCTCATCTGGTTTCAGCTTTTGGAAAGAAAAAGCATATTGCAAGATGTAATGATACATTCTGTCCTTTCACTCATAAAACATCATGCTTACTTCAGCTCTAAACTGAATACAATTGTTTAGGAAAGGTGGATGCAACTCAAATTCTAAACTTATGATAGGAGATGGCCTTCATAGCTCTGTGATCATTATAATACTTGCTTCCCAACCTATGACAATCTCTAAAACCCAAACGTAGTAATAGAAAAGTTAAAAATGCACTGATTTCTAAGGACTGTAGGCCTGATTCTTCTATTTTCCACCTTGGTTTTAAACCTGTGTAACTGCATTATCCTGAGTGCACATATTCTTTAGCTACAGTGGTGCAAGTCAGATCAGAATCAGGGTATGCAAGCTCAGTTCATTATCCTAAAAAATGTATGGTGATTCATGTAAAATATGAAGCTAACAGACCATGTAACAGCATACTGTGACGTGGGCTAATATTGGGATCTAATTCAAACTCTAGTCAGCCAGCATGGTAAATAGAACAGTTTTGTCAGCACACTTAGACATCATCTCTAATGAATATGCAATGAGAGTGTTCCATAAAATCTGCATTAAAATCTAAAGAGAACCATAGAAAAGAGTGGCTTCAGTTTTATCCCTGCAGTACTATGTGACTTACTTTTAAAGCAGAGTGCATGACTTATCAATTATTTACTCAAGGAAAATTGTTTAATTTTACTTAATAATGAAATTTACTCTCAATAAAAACAGACTGCTATTTTACAATTCAATAAGCTGTAGGGAAGCTGAATAAAAACTTTTCAGGAAAAAGAATAACTTTACAGTTAAGGTTCTAAGACTTATAGAATCAGATTCAAACAAAGTACGTTTTCCCTCAGGAATGTATGGATTAAATGAATACTTTTATTGCAATTATTTATTTTACAAGCTAGGAACTTGAATAAAGGGGCAAACCTTTTTGAAACTTTGGGCCAATCGGGCAAACAGAAAGGCTATTAAGATGCCTGGGGCTAGGCCAAAAAACATAATTGGCATCAACAGGATTAATTTTTAAAAAGTTAACGAGATTAGGTGCCCACTTAAGCCAGCTATGTTTTTGGTCCATTGTCCAAATAATATTCCTGTTTTCTTATATATTTTCATAATGTTTTCTTTATAATGTAGATAAATGTTTAAAAATCAAAACATCACCACTAAATATTTTAGAAGTGAAAAGTCAAGTCCTTTGGATTTTTCAATACATCATCATCATGGAAAGTAAAAGGAATCCATTCTATATTTAGGAGGATAATAATTCACATTTATTTATGTAAATACATTTGCAAACAACCTGATATTTTCATTATAATAAAATACTACATAAGAAAAACAAAAAAAAGTACTAAATGAAAATATTAAATTCAGTATACATTTTGTCAGCTGCATCAACTTGCTTTAACATTTAACAGAACTTCAGAATGAGACTTTGCAATGTATTATTATGTTTTGTTGGTTTTGGATAAAAACTTAAGAAATTCAAGTTAAGACTCTAATAAAGTGTATTCACCCTGAAAGCTGTGGGGGGAAGGAGAGGGGGGCATTGGATGAAAGATGAGAGCTTGAAGAGAATATTGAAAAAGGTGTGTAACAGACCTAAACAACAGAAAGAACATTCATATTTGTTAGCCAGATATACTTTCCTTCTGACCCTGAGTCAAGGAAGTTGTGTCTTTAGATGTGGGAATAAAAATGAAGAGAATGGACAAGATGTTAGAAAAACATGAAATAATATCTTGCCTTTTTTTATATAGGGCACAGTTGGATTCTGATGTCTGCTTAATAAAGCATTTCTGGCTTCCATATACACATGGGAAAGTCGCATAACTTCTAAAATACTGTACCTAAAACATGTTCCATAATCATAGTCTTCAAGTACATAATATTCTAGATGATATTATTTATGATGCAAGATGTAAACTGTGCAACTCACATTAAATGAAGCAGTGAAGCAAATTAAGAGATATAATATACAGTATCTGACAGTTGAGCTCATCTGCAGTGAAATCAGTTCAAGGTCTTATGCACTTTTAAGGTAATATGCACTTGTAGATGTCCTCTGAACTTGGGTCGGGGGGAGGGCAGGGGAGAGTATTCATGAGTATAAGCAGGTGTTCTGACAGTCATGGAATTTTTTCACATTAAGCAGTTAGTTTTAGAAGAAAATAATCTTAGTGACTGGGCATTCTGAACATTAGAGAAGTAAAATTAGTTCATACTTTAAATAACTACATTTTCTTTCTTCATAAAATGCAAATTACAGACAAATTAAACAGCATGAATTTTTAAATACTTCAGGTGGAGTATTTTTTATCCCTCCATCAGAAATGCTTCTTCTGTATAACTATATTTAGTATTCTATCAAGCAAAGCTGAAGACAGCAAACTAAAATATGTTTAAACACTCTTCAGTATTATCACTAAAAACACCAGGAATACCATGTATTTTACACTTGCCTTCCCCGATGCCACCAAATTCTTCAGCTTTACAAAACAACAACTTTATTTACAAGTGTGCTTTAATGCAGAAGAATCTCAAAACTGTAAAAACTAAAAAAAAAAAAAAAAAAAAAAAAAAAAAAAACATGGGCAAAATATATGTATATATATTTCCCTCACCTCAGGATTTTCTCTTTTTAGTATATTAACATGTATAATAGCATGCTTAAAAAAATCCAAACAAAAACCAACAAACTAATCTCCTCCCAACAAATTATNGTGCTTTAATGCAGAAGAATCTCAAAACTGTAAAAATAAAGAAAAAAAAAAAAAAAAAAAAAAAAAAAAAAAAAAAAAAAAAATTCCTAAAGGCCAGTCAGGCTTTTAAGGATTTTCTCTTTTTAGTATATTAACATGTATAATAGCATGCTTAAAAAAATCCAAACAAAAACCAACAAACTAATCTCCTCCCAACAAATTATAATCAACCTCACATCTGCACACAAGACAAGTTTTATACAGCGCCACATATTTTATGCAAATATTTCAATGAGCCAATTTGCATATGTATAAACGTGCAATTGGTCAACAGACCCTGCCTCAAAGCAGCAATGGTGATAGGACATGGAGCTCTGCAAAACCTAGCAGTGGTGGCAGAGGGAATCTGATGGCTGCTGATGGGGAAACCTGGAGGAATAGCTGGATGTGGTGAGATGCCTGGAGGAGTAAGGGCACATTTAAATCATTGTTTTATGCTTTTCCATACAATCATGAGGGCCAGAAACTTACTTTTAAAAAATGAATGCTGAGATTGTAACAGAATTAAATCATTCCAGGATTGGGGCCTTCAAGAACACCACCAAACCTTGTTAGACCCACAATGAAATTGTGAGAGTTGGCAACACAGAGTTGTCTCCTATGAGTTCATCCAATTTGTTGGACTGAAATGAGGGCCTCTCTGAATTATTTTAAAGTCAGTCTTTATACCTAAAAGCTTTTCTTTGCCTCTTGAGTCACTTGAACCCAGTCTGAACTAGTATATGCAATCCAGCCTTGGGACGGTACTTCTCCAGAGTTATTTATTTGTCCTAGGGTATGCAATAATTCCCCCCAACGACTTTAGTTCTTGGACAGAGCTCAGTAACCCTCCCCAACCAGCGATAAAACAAACAAACAATCTCTTACTCACAGAGATATAATTTATAAAGTGGATACAATTGTCTCAATGTATGCCTATTTGTCAATTCTCACAGAACAACAGGCTGCCAAATTTAAGATGTTCTAGATTTGAAGGCAAATATATAGGGTGAAATTCTTTTCTCATTTATTCATTTCTACTAAAGCCAATGGAGTTACTCAATTTGCATCAGTGTTAACGAGAACAGAATTTGTCCCATATGGTCTGATTTGTCACACATACCAGTGTATATCAGGAGTTAACTCCACTAAAGTTGATGGAATTGCACTGGTGTAAATCTATGTGAAAGGAAAATCAGCCCATAGTCTGTGTTTGGCCTTTGTGTAGCTTAATGAAATGTCAGTTGACAATATATTTTTATTAAGACTATTGGTCACTTTTCCTCCTTGTGATATGATACCATTTCTGATGAATGATAACAGCATCAGCTTTTATTACTGAGCTGTATAAGGTTCACTAATATAAATGTTACATGATGACAGTTATGTGCATCCATTGTCAGAAACTTACACATCACTATCACGTGAATTTTGATGAATAAGTAAATGAGCATGAAGAAGTAATTGAAAATTATACAAAAAATATATACTAATAAAGACAATTACTTAAGGTGCATAGACAAAGAGAAATTCCTCTGAACTCTTTAAACCCAAGGTTTGAGGCTCCTTTGGGGGATCCATGAGTGTATCAGTTGTACAGAGGTATCTCTGTAACCTTGCTTAACAAAGAAAAGGTTCCAGCTAGTCTTTTTATGACAGAACAAAGCTAATGGGTCAGGATCAGCCATGGGAAATACCAGGAATTCCTTAATTCCACAGATAGTTACTTTGAGAATGTTTAATATTAAAAAAAATGGAAGATTATAATTTATATTACTTATGTATTACTTTATATTATTTAATATTTTGTCACAATGAGATGGTGAGTTCAGAAAACAAATCATTCCTCCACAATAAGAAAAGAAAACCTAGGAAAGTATATACATGCACAAATCATGCACGAGTAATAAAGTAAAAGATAAATTGTTTCATTTCTGCTGTGACTGTATCCCACTTTTTCATTCCAGATTTAAATAAAAGCCACCCACAAAAATAGAGAAGCTTAGAGCAAAAATGTGATCGTCAAATTGTCACAAATAATATGTATGGTCTCCAACTTATTAGCACCAACATACTGTTGCAGAAAAAAAGCATAAACATGTACTGTTCAATCTATATTTTGAAAGTAATCACAGCTAAACTCTTAAGTATGACCATCTGGATGCCTGAATGAATGTCTACTAGATCTCTGTTTGCATACTACATTAGCAGAGTTCCTAATGTCACAAACTCTATCTGCTGTTAATTCTCTTACATGTGAATGTTGGGGGGGAAGAGGAATCTGCAATGCATGTCAAACAATTATGTTGTTAATATAAATTAAAATACAATAAAATCCAAAAAGATAATTATGACTCTTTGAATATTTGGTAGGAATATATCTACATATATGAACATAACATGAGTTAATGATGGAATCATCAAATCTCAGGCCAACATTGTATACACTCTCAGTTAAGGGCTAATTTCGATGTATGCCATCTTTGACTTCGAAATAGCTTTTTCATCCTAAAAGCTAATTTTCCAATTTCCTAGCATTATGAAAGAGTAGCAAAAGATGAAATAGAATGGACCAGATTCTCCAGACCACCAAAGATCTATACAAAACAACCAAACAGGTAATGGAGAATTCCCCTTGCATAGGGAACTCTTTGGCAGCAGAAAGCTGGAGGAGGCAGTTCTGCAGCATCTGTCTTAATTGCCCCCTTCTTCTTCAGCACAGCAGAGGAAGAATGTGAGTCAAGTGCATTCCAGAGGCAGGTTGCATGCGGGAAGGGATTTGATGGAGCAGTACTTCACTGCCCCTGATCCTCCACTAATGTTGATCTTACCCAATGACCCATGTGGCAATGTCCTGTGACAGCCTTGGGAGACCTTATTGAATTGTATTGGGATTCATTGTATTAAATGAATAGATTATGTATTATTGTGGGTCAGGAATGTATTACTATCTCTAGGGGGATGATGTGAAACCTGAGTCAAAGGAAAATGTGAGATACAAGAACAGAATTTTGGGGCAATAAACGTTAAATGAATTTCCAGGGAAATATCTAGGGAGAACTTAATGCAACTTCCTGACCTTTGGTTATGCAAAAACCCAGCCTTTTGAAGATATGTCCTGAAGACAAGGTGATTGTCTGCTTACTACCTGACACCAGAGACTGGAGATCAAAGGTGTGAGACGTAGAAAGTAACAGCTGAACTGCCAAGACTAGATTCTGGTTCTGAATCTGAGACAGTTGTGAACTTGCAACCCAGGGAAAAACCTCCTTTTGGGTTTTGAAGGACCAACTCCCACCAGAGCCCAAGTTTGAATTTGGGGTGACCTCTGGTAAGCTTTTTAGCATTCATGTAGGTTCTTTTATTATTTTAATATGTTTTCTCTTGTAACTGCAGACAATTACACTGTGCATAACCTTAGCAAAGTACAGACACCGGCCTGTTTAGGCAACCTGGCTTGCTAAGAATATCGCAGTATAGTGGGTGGTGTACAGCCTGAAGAAACCCTGATGATGAAGGATTAAAAGACAATTCTCTGCCCAAAGGAAGAAATTACTTAAGGTGCCTAGACAAAGAAGAAATTTGTGCCAGAGTTGGGAACGGAACTCTGATCTCTTACACTTTAGCCACAGAACCATCTCTTCTCTTATTAGGAGAATCCCAAAGAGTTAAAAAAATACATGATACACATTATAAAACCTTAATTCATATTTTATGTACACATACACACACCTACATAAATACTGTATTGTATATACTCACAGGTTATCTCAACTAAAGTTAATGAGAGCAACATACTGGCAAACAACTTTCTGCACAATAAGAAGAAGGGAACTTTCAAGCAAGAACACAGGTCCTAACACCTACTACAATTTAAAACAAAAAGCAAATAAAACTTGCTTTCAGATCTTTAATGTCCATGAAGAGCAAAGAGGAACTCATTTTTAAGTGCTCACAAGTTTACAAATGCACCTCTTTTACGTTATTTTAATATTTATTGAGTGCTTAACTATATATTTTCAACTAATTTATTTTCCTTTCCTTTATCTATGCATTTCATTATTTATTCATGATCCTCCCTAATCTCTGTATCATTATTGTTTATATATAAAACTCATGAAATGTTGAAGCACACACAAAGAACAAATGGATGTATATAATATATTAAATGTAATTCATGACATTGAATTTCAGCCTGGTTATTAAAGGAGACAGACCTATTCACAGTATAAATCTATACCACCTATACCTGGTTAACAATTTTCACATAATCGATGAGCAGAGAATAGAATTTCTAGTTAACTATTTTCTAACACTATCTATAGGGAGAAATGGCTTATTTTAATAAGCTTGAATTAATTCTTGTTCTGGATATTGCAACTGTAAATCAATAAAACACTTGCTACATTTAAAACAAGATTGTAATTCACAAATAGCTTATCCTCTCTGGCTTTTCTTCACACAATCCATTTTCGTTTAGTGACGGTTGTCCTCCAGCCCTCCAACTCAGTATTGTATTATTGTTTTATCCCCTGTGATGTTGAATCTATTTCTTTTTAAACATCTGGCCATCAAAAAACTAATTTGCATCATATAACAAGGTGCATTTCTAAAAAAAGGAAAAAATCCTAAAAGCATGACCACTGAAAGCTCTTTCGGTTGATCTGTTTTATTAGATCTGCAGGTTCTTTTATTCTCTTCTCAGGTTAAAAGACTAAACTAACAACAAAGTCAAAAGGAAACAATCAAGCTTAAAATACTTGTTGGTGAAGACAGTAAAATATCAGTTAGAACTTTGGGTGAAGCTAGTAAAGAAAAGATTAAGAAATCAAAGCTTTATTGCCTTTTCTTCAGGCATGTAGGTTTACCTGGAGACACAGTCATTGCATTTATATTTTTTAATTTTTAGTGAAATGAACACTTGTTCAAGATTGAAATCTGGAAAATCTTATTTACCTGCAGAAAAGACAACACAGAAAAAGGCAGTCACAATTTCTCCACACTGATCTAGTACTTTGTGACCAGAAAAGGGAAGTGGTGGCACTAACTCTAGAGAAATACATTCAATGCATGTTCAAACCTGTCTATGTGCTCTGATTATGCAAACACACACCAATGAGCACTGACTGAGATGTAAATTGTTGTGGTGTAGACACCCATCCATTAGAAATTGGCTAATATCAAACCAATTTTATATAGGGCACTAACCAAGCATCACATGGTGACCACTTGGCTATTAGCCAATATGGGCAGGGATGGTATCCCTAGCCTCTGTTTGCCAGAAGCTGGGAACGAGCGACAGAGGATGGATCACTTGATGATTACCTGTTCTGTTCATTCCCTCTCAAGCACCTGGCATTGGAAGGTGGACTAGATGGACCTTTGGTCTGACCCAGTATGGCTATTTGTATGTTCTTACTTTTGGTCACAATTAGCCTGAGTTGTAGTCAACCCAGTGAATCAGAGTTGACACACATGTATTCCATGGCCATTATCTATTTTTATACTTTTATATTTACCTATGAGGTAAGATTAAAGGAAGAATACTCTCATATTTCCAGGCTATCTTATATGAAAATGAACAGCCAAATATGGGAATAAAATAAAATATTAATATATTAATAAAATATAATAAGTTGTCTTTTCAGAAAAGCCAAAGAAAAAAGAAAAGGATCTTGACTCAGCTTTCATACCTCCAGTCTGAACACAAACTTTGGTATAAAGAGACATAATTGTTAGTATTTGTGCAAAACACAAACTAAAAGGAAGCAGGGAAATATGCAAGTATTGCCTGCACTTCTTCAGTGCCCTCTGGTCAAAATTCAGCATTACGAAGTGGAATGATCATGAATTCAAGCCTGATATCCCATCTCAGTCTGGTATAGTTCGGTTGTAGTGCAAAGATAGCACACAGAGTGATGCTGAAATGTTTTGTGCTGCTTTCTTGGTTATTTGAGCAGTAACAGTAATTGTCCTTTGAAGATATTCCTAATACAGAAAGATAGCAACGCATATGAGGACTTGAGATATAGGGCAAAAAATAGAAATGTGTGAAATATTCGTATTTCACCATTATACCACATAATTTGCACACAGGCACTGACTTATTTTTGCCAGTGGGTGCTCCTTTCCATGTGTCTTCCCCTTCTGCTCTTCCCTCCCCTCCCCTCCCCCCCCCGCTCAACATGTGAGAGGCAGACAGGGCCACGAGAGGAAGAGGCCGAGTGGGGGCAGGGCCTTGGGGCGGAGCATGGGCAGAACTTGGGGGCGGGGCCATGGTCTAGGCACCAGGGCACACAAAAGATTAATCTGGCCCTGTGGGTGCTGAGCACCTCCTATTTTTTTCAGTGGGTGCTTGAGCCCCAGAACAGCCACAGAGTCACTGCTTATGCATTTGCAAATCTCAGCCAAAGGCAAAATAATTCATAAACACGGACTCAGGTTATCGGTGCAGTTAGGAAACTGGTTAGAAGCCTTCACACTCACAATTGGCCTAATTTGTTCCCCTAAGCCACACATCCCACCACAGGGTCTGTTGAAACTGTGCTAGGAATTATTAGGGTTCACTCCTAGCACACTATTAATAGAAAACTTCATTATTTTCTTGCTTGGCTAAAGATTCTGCGTCTTCTCTCAGCCCATCCTCAGAAGAATTGACACCCATCTCCACTACTTTGCTAAGTCTCTGGATCTTCTGGCAAAATGTATCGGGGGGCAGGGAGTACAGAAATAACTAAGAAGCTAGAGAGAGAGCCCCTATATGGGAAAGAGGCCCAGATAGTGAGTAGAGATGGATGTGTAGTTCTGTAGGAGATTCCTTTTCAACTTGTTCTCCCCCAAACTCTACAAGCTTCACATCTGACAGCTAGCTGGGACGGGGGAGAGACTCTGGGTGTGTTTAAGTCCAGGGACTTGGAGAGGAGCTGGAGCATGGAGCAGCTCCGGAGCAGTGGAGCTGCAGGTTTTTGCCTGGAGTTGAAGTGGAGCTGGAGCACAGCTCCAAAGCCCTGTTTAAGTCAATAGAGTTTGCTCCTGCTCTGCTTAGATATCCAGCAGACAAAGTGGTATTTTGCTCAAAGTAATCAACTTTGGCTGGTGTTGGGTTACAAATCACTTTAGTACTGAATGCAGGGGTAGTGAAATGGTTGTTACCAATGTTGTAATTATTGTAAGAACAGAGGGAAGCAGGACTGTGCTTAACCTGTCACAAATGAGGGGGGGATCACCCTCAGCTGAAATAACCTTGTTAAGCCAGGGGCTCCAATGCCAGAGCCCTGTGAAAGTAAGAGGGTGGGGTCTGGGGTCCCAGCCAGGAGCCTGTGAACCCTCCCCAAGGGTTCCCCCTGGTCTGGTTTAACCTGTTCCTTCCCACCATTCAAAGAAAGAGCTAAATAGGCTTCATTATGAGCCCCTGTTTTTTTAAATGCTCAATCAGAGATAAAGATCAGTTGTGGTGGGACTGTGTTTCTGCTCAAAGCTGAAAATCACTGACAGCTGAAATCACTTGTGGTAGGACTGTGCTGCTGTCCAGCCAACCCAGAGCAAAAAAAAACCAAGGGACTCACTAGCAGAGATCACAGTGGAAAGGCAGGTGAGCAGGTGGCCAGTAGGATCTGAGCCAGCAGAGCGAGCATGGTGTTTTTTACCCCCCCACTTGTAATGGTGACATACCCTGGTTGTCAGCAGGGGGGATCGAATCTGCGATCTCTGGACCTAAATGTATGAGTCTCTATCTCTCTAAGTGGTCTTGGTGCTACCAGATGGCACAGAACACCACATCCAGAAGGTTTGTGGGTTACATAAATTTAATGTTACTTTTGTCATAAATGTTTAAAATGTATCTTGTTCTTTTCTCCCTCCTCCCCCTCCCAAAAAACAAAACCAAAAATGTAACACTAAAACCAAACCAAAAGTACAAATGCTTTGTTTAGTAATATGAAACAAAAATAATAACGCTATCTACCTGGCACACATCAGCAAATTTACAATTAAAAACAATGATTGCATGTCATGAGAAAAGGAAAAACAGAAAAGAAATATATTTAAATTTTAATGTATAGGCACCCTAATGTACTTTGAGAAATTGCTACAAAAATATAACTATCTGGACACTCTATTTTTAAATAGAAGGAAAACTAGTTTAAGGAGTTCTCGGTGATTCAATGAACTTTATAAGATGTTCTGATGGATCCCATATGCCAAAGTACCCAGACTCCTTCCCCACCTATGAAGTATAATATTTATCATTACAGACAGGGCCCTTCCTAGTCCACATATGTAGAACTCATCACTGAATCTACTCCTTGCCAAACTGTGCTCCAGAATCTAAGTTTTCATTTCAAAAACAGAAACTGTCTACTTATTGTGTTAACAAATAAAACCTTCCATACTGGAATCAAGTGTACACTTATGCAATAATGCTTTCCTGAGTCTCAGTCTGAAAACAAATAAGAGGTGTGCAATGGAGCAGTTCTCCTCAAGGAAATTAACTATTTAACAATTAACTATTTCACTGCTAATCATTTCAACTGCTATATCCAGCTAATGAAAGTCAGCAGGACTCATAATTCTAAATCACATTGAGGAGTTTCACTAACAAACTCCTCAATGTCAAGCTGATCTTCATGCCTCCACTGCTGATAAAAGTCCTAACAATTCTCTACCCAGCTTCCATAAATTCCAACTTTTTTGTTACAGCTTCTACAACTACAGTTAAGAGTTTTCAAAATTTAAGCTGGGTATAAAATGCACTAAATTGAATATCAAATTATATAGTACCAAGAATACAATGCTGATTATATTATTTACTGTGATGCTTAATTCCATAAAATCTTCCACATTTTTTGCCTTCTCCAGAATTTCCAGTCTGCTGCACTGAAGTGCTCCCACTCCTCCCTTCTCCCCCGCCCACACACACGCACAGGAGCAAGCAGTCATGACAAGCAATTTAGGTCAAGCCTCGGTAAGACAATGCCTAGGTAATTTAGTCCAAAAGCTGTTATTAAACACATACTTCAAGCCTCCCTGAAATTAGTTCACCTCAAAAATTAATTCAATTTGCTGTAAACAAATTCCACATATTTAAAAATTTTAGTTGGGGTGCCGGAACAAAATGAATTGAAGGATAGCAACAACTCTAGATTAGAAATAGGTCTAGAATTATTCTCTATATCAATATCCAAGAAAGCACTTGTTTAGTACTAGAGTCACTACTTTTTTTCTGATAAGTAGGTAGGAGTACAAGGATTGAAGTCAAGACATTCTTTGTGGCATTTGGTATGACAAGGATCAAGATCATATGTGGTGGGATTTAATTTCAAAATAATCATAGCAATATCCCAAGCACTGAATTCACAAAATTTTACAAGAGGAACTATACTATACATGACAGCAGGACATGGAGAATCATCAGTGATTAGAAACACTACTATAATAACATTGAATTTGATTTGAGCATACTGGATCCAAGTTGCTGCATTCCTTATTAAATGGTCAGAAAGCGTATAAAATCTGTTCACCAGGTTGCTATAGTATTCTCAATCTTTTTAAGGCATTATGGTCAATTTTATCATAGCAGAGATCAGTTGATCTCAATACTGTTTTATTTACTCAGTTTCCCACATCTTGGTATGATTTTACATACTTACATTCGGACACTGACACACACACAAATTTAATGGCATGGATAACTTCAGAGATTGCTAAAGTGAGTTGGAGCCATTTACCTCAAAGTATCAGAGGGGTAGCCATGTTAGTCTGAATCTGTAAAAGCAACGGAGAATCCTGTGGCACCTTATAGACTAACAGACGTTTTGGAGCATGAGCTTTCGTGGGTGAATACGAAAGCTCATGCTCCAAAATGTCTGTTAGTCCCTAAGGTGCCACAGGATTCTCTGCTGCATTTACCTCTAAGTTACTGGTTTGAATATGACATAAGGAGGACAGTGACTAACTATCATTTGATGGGGCTAATAAGGAATTATTTGGTAATCTCAGTTAAATTCTTATTTCAAAGAAGTCTATATCACAAAAGCCGTATCACCAATTCACGTCCTTTTTAGCAAACTTAGCAGAGATGCCAAGGCTTCATATGGCATAGAAAGTGAACTACTGTCTCATCCCTGGAGGTGGTTCTTCTGCTGGTGGCCCATTTAGAGGAAATTGAGGAAGACTGTATGTCTGTTTCCTGTATTTCTGGCATTCTTTGTGTCACTTAAGAAGTTCCAATAAATCCATCGCTTAGAACAAAACAGAATACCAAATCCATTGGTAGCAGTATGAGATGAAATACTTTTTCAGTTGCATGCAGTTATAGAGGATATATAATTGAAATATGTTCAACCAAAAACATTATTTCAGATACAAAGCATCATGATTAGTAATCTTCTTCAGTTAAATGTATTTAAAGATTTATTGGAACCTCTCCTCCACTAAGTCTTTACTTAAAACATATTAAAAGATTCATAAAATTATAGCCACAGACCATCCTGAATTAATATAGAAGTTTTGAATGACCTTTTAAAAAAATTCCAGGTCCATCTGAAAATAATGGAACTAGCCAGATGCATGTTTAACCTCTCCATTCAATTACATGATTTTTAGTTATTCCCCTTCCTCATCCATCTGCTTCATGCACTATTTCAAATGTAAACACTTCTGGTGCAGGAACCCCAACTCCATATCTGTCAATTACGTAACACATTGTTGGCTCTAGCAGCAAATACAAAAAACTTATTTGTGAGAAAGCTGTCTCCCCAAGCAGAGTTAAACAATATTGGAATGAAGAACGAGGGGACAGGGTCAGCAAACACATTGGGTTCCAATAGCATTTCAGTCTAGAGAAAGGGCTTCATGAAGGATTCAAAAACTAAAGAGGAAAGAATCATTTTCAGAGCAGTTAGGTGAATGGAGAGAGAGTAGCCAGCCCTCCAGCTGGATATCCCAATACCTCTGAACTATTTGGTGCAGAAGAACCCATTATTCACTGCCTTCCAGTAGAGGTTTGTAATAAGGCACTCATATAGCAAATATACATTGAAAAGATTAAGTGTTGCCAATATTAATGGTGAAGAATTGAGCGGTCTATTCTCTGATTTGTTTTGGCAGCTATACAACCTCTGTACTAGGATTCCAGACTTAGGGTTTGTCTACACTTAAAATGAGACTGGTACATCTGAGCTTCTGTAGTACTTCAGTGAAGTATCTATGCCAATGGGAGGGGCTCTTCTGTCAGCATAGGTAATCCACCTCCCTGAGAGGCAGTCACTAGGTCAACAGGAGACTTCTGTGTTGACCTAGCACTGTCAACACCATGTTTTAGGTTGGTTTAACTGTGTCATTCAAGGGTGTGGATTTTTCACACTCCTCAGTGACACAGTTATACCAACCTAATTTCCTAGTGCAGATAAGGTCTTAGATCCATTAAAAAAAAAAAGGCTGGGCAAGTAATCATTAATTGAAATACTAGTAAGACTGGGAGGAAAGGTCATTGAGTCCATTCCCCTCCACCCCACCTCCAGTGCTGATGCAGCACCAAGTATACCAAAGCATTCCTAACGTGTTTGTATAACCTGCTCTTAAAAACCTCCACAACCTCCTTAGGTAACCTGTTCCAGTGTTTAACTGTCCTTACAGTTAGAAAGTCTTTCCTAACACCCAACAAATTTTCCTTGTGGCAAACTAAGTCAATCACATCCTGTCCTACCCTTGGAGGATACTGAGAAAAACTGATCACCACCCTGTTTATAAGAACCTTTCATATATTTGAAGACATCTCATATCCCTCCCTCCTGGCCCCCATGCCCAATATTTTCACCATTTCCTCATATATTATTTTTTCTAACCTCCTCATAATTTTTGTTGCTCTCCTCTAGACTCTTCCACCACCCCCATTTCTTCTCTTCTGTCTCGAAGTGAGATGCCCAACACTGGACAAAGTACTCCAGCTGAGACGTCACCAGTGCTGAGTAGAGGAGACCAATACTTCCCATGTCTTATATTTGACTCATTTCAATACATCCCAGATTAACATTTACTTTTTGCAACAGCATCACACTGTGATTGTCTATTCAATTTCTGATCGACTACAGCCTCCAAAACCTTTTATGTAGTACTACTGCCTATCTAGTTATTCCTCTGGGGGAAAAGAAAACAAATCTAAAAATGAGGAAGGCAGAAACAAAAGACAGCTGGGCCTGATTCCCTGATATTATCAGTACCCAGAAATTTCCATTGCGGGCCTGGTGACAGCCAGTACAATTCAGGAAGAATATCATCTCAGTAGCCTTCACTGGCTGGCATGGAGTTTTTGCAAAAATATATACCTGCCTTCTTCTGGCAGAATCTGTGTGGAGAGCAAAGATGGTACTGAAACCTACTGTCCATAAGAGATAAATACTTTTGCTAGCACAGTGGCTGCTGCAGGTGTAGAGACCTGAAATTTATATATCCTTTGCACACATCTGGTTGACTCAAGCTCAGATATATACAAATTGTCGTTCCAAAAAGTCCTTGTGAGATTTGCTCCTTTTTCTGCACTTATTTAAGCACAAAGCCCATCCAAAGACACAATTTGAAATGTTGCATATTGGTTAGGAGAATACATATAATGAGCATGGTTTTGCAATCAATTCATTTTCCTCTGGATTTAGGTAGAATGTGTCACTCTTATTTTAATTCAAAGGCTTTCACATGTTTTGGCTAATTCTTTTAGTCCTGTTCTGTGTTATCAAACTGTCAAGTTAACAGCTTCCTGTTTGATCATTCTTTTTTATTCTTAGACAATTTAAAAACGCATTTTTGTGTGTGATTTACTTTTCTTTGTAATTAAATGTAATGATTAGAATATCTTTACTATTACTGTGGGGTTTTCCTTTTAAATTTGCTACTTTGGTTCTGAGCTTCTTTTTTTGCCTATCCTGTTTCTATCCTTTTTTCCTGTCACTTTCAGAGAAAGCTAATGCTAAATTTCAGAACCACATGATAGATTGCATTTATCATGCACCTTTGACCAAAACTGTGAGCAGCTTCAAACAGATGCTATTTAAAACAGAAGTCTGATAGACAGATATTTCCTTCTTGTCCCATCTCCACCATCCTGGGAAAAAAAACAAACAGTGCTGTGTGGTGGTGAAAATGGCGCAATAGTGAATTTTGCACTAAAAGCATGTGTAAAGTCTTATACGACATGACTTTGAAGCCCTAGAAATGCAAACTTTATTGGAAAAGTGTAAAATTCTCAGTCTTCAGTGGAACTCTCACCATTGGTTTCTAACACTACATGGATAGTCCATTAATCAGAATCTGGTTCATTAATCAGATTAAGAAATAATGTATTGTTAAACTACAATATACTACCAGGGAAGAGTGAATCCTTTATTACAGCACTCACCTCCCTCCAGACCTAAAAGGTCAAGTACTTTCAGACTCCAAATGTGTGGAATTTTAGGTACAGAAGTTATAAGAAACACATAGAGGTTTTTTTAATGTCTCTTTTTGAGCCCTGTACAATAGGACTCATAGTGATTAAGACATCTGGCTGTACAGGCAGAGGTACAGAAAAACAGGATCCTAATACCAGTTTTAAAAATGTAAAAAAAAATAACAACTTTTTGTTTTCATTAGATGTGGCTATAATTTCTATAAAAAATGAGAGTTTTAATATTTACTCAGAAAGTTTAGCAAAACTGATATTTGATGATTAAATTGCCTTTGATCATCCTATGCCAGTCCAGGTGCATAGTTATAGTTCTCTCTGATAAAACCTTCTCAGTACTTTCATCTGCAATATACAAAGGGGATCTTGGCTCACCAAGGGCAGTTGTTGTTGTCTCCTGTAAATGGAGAGATTTACCATCACATGAGGCTGAAAAAAAATGGCTGAAGCCTCGGCTTGAAAGGATTAGATTTGTACAGGTAAAAGTAGGCAAATGTCAATTTCAGAGATTTCAGAGATGTCCGATTGGAATGCATCTCGATAGGTCATCCAGTCCAGTCCCCTGCAGTGAAGCAGGACTAAGTATTATCTAAACTATCCCTGACAGGTGTTTGTCTAATCTGTTTTTAAAAACCTTCAGTGACAGAGATTCCACAACCTCCCTAAGTAACTTGTTCCAGTGCGTAACTATCCTTTCAGTTAGAAATTTTTTCCAAATGTCTAACATAAATATCCCCTGCTTCTATTTAAGCCCATTACTTTTTGTCCTGTCCTCAGTGGTTAAGGAGAAGAATTTATCACCTTCTTCTTTGTAGCAACCTTTTACGTACTTAAAGACAGTTATCATGTCCCCTCCTCAAGGCATGTCACCTCCTCAGTCTTCTCTTCTCTGGACTAAACAAAGTCATTTCTTTCAATCTTTCCTTGTAGGTCATGTTTTCTGCACCTGTAAGCATTTTTGTTGCTTTTCTCTGAACCCCCTCACCCTGCTCTTCATGTTTTGGACTTACCTGTGGGTTTTGTCTCCTGCCCCATCAAACTTAGTTGAAAGCCGATATAGCTAGTTAGTCAGTTTATACCTGAAGATACTCTTCCCCTTCCTTAAGAGGCGAACTCCATCTCTGCTCAGCAGTTCTTTGTGTAATAACAGCAACCCATGGTTGAGAGAGCCAAAGCCCTCCTGGTGACAGCATCCATTCATTTTCATTCAATATGTGTCTGTATCTGACTGGACCGCTACTCTTGAATGAAGGATCAATGAGAACATACCTGAGCCCCCAACTCCCTCCTCTCATTTCCAGAGCCTTGTTGTGACTTTTGATTTGCTCATGGTCATACTTTGGATAACCATCATGTGCTAGTGGTCAGAGGCCTGGATGAGTCTCTGCAATCCTTCTGTAATGTCTCAGATATGGGCTCCTGGCAGGTAGCACACCTCACAGGATGCCAGATCATTCCCCTTAAAAGGGAGTCATCAACCATCATCACCTTTTGTTTCCTCCTGGTAACAGTAGCTCTGACCCTCCTAGGCTTGGGGGTACATGGATTCTCCTCTGGTTTGGGGAGATTCCTGATCTCTTGTTGCCAATACAGCATATAGTTTCTCTCTATGGATGATAGTTTGGGAGCAGGAATGGATCATTGCCTGCAGCCAGAAGTAGCCAGCAGCCAGCTTCCTCTCTGCAAAGGAGCCATTTCTTCAACCCCTGGTGGTGCCACTGAAGTCCTCTTCAGCTTCTTCAAATTTGGAGGTCTCCATATGCATATTTTCATTTAATTTCTCATGTGTGCGGACGCTCCTCAGCTTAGACACCTCCACCCACTTCTTGAGAGATTCTACCAGTAGGTCCCTCACACTCTGGGTGATCTCTCCAGCCTGGCATCTATGACAGGGAAATTCAGGCCACAATCTCTGCAAATGCACACCAGAACCTAGCATCCATGGTCAGGTTGTCTGTCTAGACACAGATGCAGGAACCAGGAACAGTGCTGGCACTGGCGACATGGCCTTTCTAAACCATGGTGGTTTTATTTTTTCGTCTTCTTATAACTCCCTCTCAAACTCCCCTGTTCGCCAGCAAACCATGGTCACTTTCATCTGGCATTTAAGTCCTTCCCTCCTAGGTCAGCCCTGCCCCTTTGTTAACACACAGGGAAAGGGCGATCAAAGTTAAAAAGGACAGAAAAGGCTAGTGCACACTCCGTTTGCAGATAGTAGGTCTCTGGCCCCCACTCCCACATAGACCCCAAAAACATAATCCCCAACAAACCACAACATAAACTATAAGCAAGCCAAAAGAAAAAAATAGACAGACAAGCTCCCTCACCCCAAGAATTAGTGTTTGCTCTTGTTTCACTAGGGGATCTCCCTCTCAAACTCCCCAGTACATACAGAAAGAGATGGAAAAAATAATTTCCATCTATGATCTAAATGTAGAAGTAAGAAAAGTGCTGCTTGAGAACTTAGAGTTTGATTTAAGGATATTTACTTCGTATAGTTTGACTTGTAATGTTAACAATTTGTGTTTAACAGCTATAAAACATTATTTTTTTAATCCCAACATTTACTGTCATTAAATAATTCTGACCCTGCCATAATTTCCTGCAATTGCTTAAACTTAAAAATGGGCAGGAGGAGCACAAAACCCATAATTTTGCACAACTGTGAAAAATTTAATTTGATAAAAATAATTAAAATAACCATTGATATTATAGAGTAATAGAAATGTAGGATTGGAAGGGACCTCAATAAGTCATCTAGTCCAATCCCTTGCTCTGAGGCAGGGCTAAGTATGATCTAGACCATCCCTCCATCAGCATTATAAAATATAAAATAAAATTGAATTCTGCCAAGCCTACTTAAAATGCAGAAATCCTTATAGGATTATGACACACACAATGTATGGCTGGCTCCAGTGAATAACTGACATCCCTATACTCATCTAATAGGCTACCTGCTGAGGAGTTTGGCGTGTCTGATTTTCACACGTCCCTCAGAGAGCAGAGTTTGATGCTGAGGCCTGGTCTACACTACGCGTTTAAACCGAATTTAGTAGCGTTAAACCGATTTAACCCTGCACCCGTCCACACAATGAGGCCCTTTATATCGATATAAAGGGCTCTTTAAACCGGTTTCTGTACTCCTCCCCGATGAGAGGAATAGCGCTGAAATCGGTATTGCCACGTCGGATTAGGGTTAGCGTGGCCACAAATCGACGGTATTGGCCTCCAGGCGGTATCCCACAGTGCACCATGGTGACCGCTCTGAACTGCAATCTGAACTCGGATGCACTGGCCACGTAGACAGGAAAAGCCCCGTGAACTTTTGAATTTCATTTCCTGTTTGCCCAGCGTGTAGCTCTGACGAGCACGGGTGGCGATGCAGTCCCAAATCCAAAAAGAGCTCCAGCATGGACCGTACGGGAGATACTGGATCTGATCGCTGTATGGAGAGACAAATCTGTTCTATCAGAGCTCTGTTACAGAAGACGAAATGACAAAGCATTTGAAAAAATCTCTCAGGCACGGATCGACAGAGGCACAGCACAGTGCTGGGCTAACGAACCAAGAATCAATGCAGGAGGGGAGGGGGGTACTGAGAGCTCCCACACACACGTCCGCATTCGATCGCTTTGCATTCTGGGCTGAGCTCCAGTGCCGTGTAGGGTCAACATATTGTCTGGGGTGGTCAGTGGATACAACAATTTGACCCCCCCCCTGAAAGAAAAGAAAAAAATCGTTTTTGACTTTTTCATGTCACCCAGTCTACTGCATGCGCTGGTAGACGCGGGCGGCGGCACTGAACAGCAGCATCTCTCCCCTCCCTACCCCCGGTGGCAGAGTGGTACAGTACAAAAAGACTGATAGCTGTCCTCATCATCCTGTGACCGCCCTGGCGCCTCGGGAGGTTGGCAGGGGGCGTCTGGGTAAAAATAGGAATGACTCCCGGTCATTCCCGGCAGATGGCACAGAAACGGCTGGTAACCGTCTCCACATAGCAACTGGGGGCGGAGCTCCGATCACGCCCCGAACTTCACAATGGCTAAAGAAAGACGTACTGCCTGGACTAAATACAGCGAGGCTGACGCGCTCTCCCCCGCCCCAGTAATGTCCGCCTGACACATAGCAAGCTGGAGGCCTTCCCTCATTATCTCACTAAAAAGTCAGTCTATCCTGCATGCTTGACACTCACACAGCAAAGGGAACACGCCACGTACCCAGAGGTTGAGAGAAGCAAGAGTGGGTGTGCAGGGCAACCCCTAGAATGCATTCAGCCATCATTCTGTGGATCGAACGGAGCGCTGTGCTCTCTGGTGCTCTGGTACAACCTACGCTAGTACACTTGCCCCATAGCAGTCAGACGACTCATTTTAGATAAAACATAAAGAGGGATGACCCAGGAGCACTCCCATTTTCTTTGCCTCCGCCGACCTCAGCAACGTCAGCAGGAGCACCATGACAGCAGCAGATGGACGGAAGCTGAGAACCATCCTCATCGCTCCATTACAAGGGCAGCAGACAGTACAATAGGGAGTCCACGTCTGCACATGCAAAAGCAAATGAATTCCGTCAGCACGCAGTACCACCTCGTCAGCAGCACCAGTACCATAGACGTGACAGGAAAAAAACAAAACACCTCCATGGGCCTGCATGGTGCTGCCAGGGGAAATCCAGAAAAAGGGCACGAATGAGGCGCGGTGCCTCCACAGAGGAAGGAGAGTGACGACATTTACCAGAATCACCCACGACAACTGTTTCGCACCAACATGCATGGATCGCACCCAAACCAATGCGGGGGAGACTGGGGAACTAGGGAAAAAGTTAGGATAAGCACCCCACAGTCAAGCCCAAATCGATGCTAGCCTCGGTACATGGACGCACACCGCCAAATTATTGTGCTTTGTGTGACCATGTGCACTCAACTTTATACAATCTGTTTTACAAAACCGGTTTATGTAAAATCGGAATAATCCTGTAGTGTAGACATACTGCACCTAGCTTATTCAGGCAGCCCCTAAAAGACCCACTTCCTTGAGGAAACGAATCTTTCTGTTATGCATGCTCCACTTTGTGGAATCCACAACCCTGAGTTATGCATCCGGGCTCCCTGTATAATGCATGGGGAAATATGAATGCCTAAGAACCTGATCCACAGCTGGGAACCCTTTCCTGGAGTCTATGTGCCTAAACCATTTCTTTCAAGAAAGGCATGTGCTGCTGCCAGACTCCATACAAAATGCTCAAGGCAGGGACCACAAGGGGAGGGGAACCTATTCTGCCTTTATAACCTATAGCCCAGTGGTTTGGCAGTTGCCTGGGGTTTAGGAGACTCTGGTTTCAATTCTTTCCTCTGCTTGCTCAGGAAAATGGATTTTAACAAGGGTTTCCCCACCACAGGAAAGTGCCCCAACCAGTGGACTATTATCTCTCTGTATCAGAGGGCTAACCGTGTTAGTCTGGATCTGTAAAAGCAGCAAAGACTCCTGTGGCACCTTATAGACTAACAGACGTTTTGAAGCATGAGCTTTCGTGGGTGAATACCCACTTCATTGGATGTGGGTATTCACCCACGAAAGCTCATGCTCCAAAACGTCTGTTAGTCTATAATGTGCCACAGGACTCTGCTGATTTTATTATGTCTCTGGCTCAATCCATATTTAATTATTTATATAGAGTGGAACAGCTTCATGAGGAGACACTGAAAGAGATCCATATTAGAATGTTCCAGAACCCAGCAGTTGAGGCAATCACCTGAATAGTGGGAAACCTGTGTTGAAATCCCTTGTTATAAGGCAGAGGAAGGAATTGAATTAGCATCTCCCACATCCCAGGTGAGTTCACTTAGCACTGGCCAAAAGGTTAAGGGAGTCAGCCTCCCCCTGGCCATTTTTTGTGGCATTAAGCATGTGTTAAGAATATCTACAGGACTGGATTTTGCAGGCAAGGTGATGCCTGATTTTAACTGGTCTGAGATCGCCACTGGGGCTTAGGTGCCTAGGCACCTAATCTGAAGGGCTTTGTGCATGCTCAGCAGCAGAAACTTAGGCACCTGCAGTACTTTCATGATGAAAATGTAGGTGCTGATGGTTTTTAGATGCCTCCAGAGTTAGATGGAAGCTGAGTGGGGCTTTTGAAGATCACAGTAGCACCAAAATTTTTGACTTAGGCCTTGGCTATACTGGTGCTTTACAGCTTTGCAACTTTCTCGCTCAGGGGTGTGAAAAAACACACCCCTGAGTGCAGCAAGTTACAGTGCTGCAAAGCGCCAGTGCAAACAGTGCCACAGCGCTGGGAGCGTGGCTCCCAGAACTGCAAACTAATCCCCACGGGGAGGTGGACTACGTGTAGCGCTGGGAAAGCTCTCTCCCAGCGCTGGCGCCGTGACCATACTCGCACTTCAAAGTGCTGCCGCGGGAGCGCTCCCGTGGCAGCACTTTGGAGTTTCGAGTGTAGCCAAGCCCTCAGACACCTAAAGTGAGAGTTAGGTGCTTAAGTCCTTGTGATAGGAGCCAGGGGTTGGCAGCCTTTGGCACATGGCCCATCAGAGTAATCTGCTGGCAGGTCTTGAGACATATTGTTTATGTTGACTGTCCGCAGGAACAACTCCCCGCCGCTCCCAGTGGCCGCAGTTCGCCGTTCGAAGCCAATGGGAGCTGCGGGAAGCAGAGCAGGCTGCAGGGATGTGATGGCTGCTGCTTTCTGCGGCTCCCATTGGCTGGGAATGGTGAATCATGGCCACTGGGGGCTGCAGGAGGATGTGCCTGTGGACAGTCAACAAAAAAGTCTTGCAGCCCAGCAGCAAATTACCCTGATGGGCCATGTGCCAAAGGTTGCCGACCCCTGATCTTGGCCTTAATGCTCAAGGACTTCCTTGACTAACTGAATGTCAATCTCTTCTAGGCAGTGTCTCTGCTATGGTAATTTATGTATCTCCATGAAATACCCATCATTCCCATGCCTCCTGCACCCAGACATATGCATGACTAGAGCTCATAATTGGAAGTACTCATTGATGTACAATTTGTTTTCAGCAGTGATTATTTATAATGCTGAACATGTTCACTGTGCTCTCCAGACAGCGCAGCTCTGTGGGCCACAGAAACTATGCCACATCTATGGGTGTTCAGGTTCAGAATCTTTATTCCCTGCCCTGTGCATGCCAGCAGGAAGCTTGTCATCAGCCTCAGCAGTTCATCTTCTTAGTTCCTCTAAGAAACTCAGCTGCTGTTTTGATTTTCTGGAAGACTAGCTGCCCAGCCTACATTTCTGGCTCTCCATCCTCCTTGGCTGCAAACTGGACTCTTGTTCTGGCTCCCTGATCACCCTTCCCTGCCACCTGATTAGAAGAGAGGTATGAATTTGCACTGCTGACTTTCATTAATTTCCACTTGAGGGAAAAGGTATAGAGAAAGAGGCAGTTAGAGGCAGGTTCCAGCTGAACAGGAAGACAAATCAAAATGCTAGGCATCTGCAGCAGTAAAATGGTTGAATTTTAAAGCAACTATGCTGAATTCTGTGGTATCTTAGGGAATTCCATGATCACAAAATCAGTGTCCAAGAGACTCTGAGTGAGATGGTGAGGGCAGTATATACTCAGAACCTTGTAGGAGGGATAAAGATGACTGAGATGAACAATTGTTTATTTTCTCCAAGGATCTCACATTCAGAGATCCATCTTGTAACTTCTTCTATCCAATGTGTAGAAAAAAACTACACAGGATGATTGTAGATCCTTGGGACTGCAGGACTTCAGTATGCCGATATTCCTCTCTACACTATGTCTCATTTTCACTGAACCCTGATTCTCCAGTCTCTGCTTTACCAGTGCCTATCTGAGATAGTCAAATTAACCCAGAACCCTATCACTAACTTAACACAGATCATATGCTTGTGGGAATGGAAATGTGTCTTGAGGGTGTGACAGAACTTAGTTACTTCTCTTTTAGTTAAAAGGGTGCTTACCACCCTTTTCTTAATATTTAACCATCTTATTTTATCCTTGCTGCTTCTAGATTTTCATATGGTTGTAGTGACCTTGAACTGCCATTTACCATTTTTGGCAGAATGAGAGGTTGCCACATTAAATATCTGATGTGGATACTGGTGTAGTTGTCTTTGTCATATTCAGGCTGGGATATATGCACTTTCATTATGGCTAGCTTTGAAGTCCATCAAGAAGCTTTTGCTAGCACAGGACAATATTAGCATATTACGTGTAGTGTATTTCAAAGTGTTGGTTATTTGTAAAACCTAAATAGCCTGGCATATGGCTAACTAGAGATCACTTCTTCTTTGCTCTTTTATGGCAGTGCCACTGAGGGGGAGGAGGGACCTCTTGCTCTCAGTCTCAATGGATCCAGCTCTTGAGTTGGAAAAGAAATTTTAGTTGATGGATCTCAGCTCTGGAATTCACTCCTTGTGGTCCACCACCTCTATTTGAAAATCTTTAGTATGAATGCAAGGTACATTTTGCTTGCTTTGGTGTCTTTTATTTTGTTTTGCATGTTCTGTTTTTGTTTTAATTTACCTGTTGAGCACTGTCATTGTGTTCCATTCTATACAATACAAGGAGGAAGTCATGGTCTCTTATTCAAGGAGATTACAATCACAAATGGACAGATAAAATAATTCAGATAAAAAAACAACAACACATAGGTTGACCAGATGAAGGTCTAATTTTATACAGGGGAGTGTGTGCGTGTGTTTCCCCCAGAAAGAGAGTTTATAGCTAAATAACTTAGCAGTGTCTGAGTGTTCACTAGGCCCTGTGGGTGTATTGGAGAAAAGATTGATTGCACTTAAAATGGAGTTTTGTTTTTCAACTAAAAATGTCATAAGGAAGGTTTTTAACACAGTGAGTAAGTGCATGTGTGCTTTAGCGTTAATGGTGTATCAAATAAAAACATAATTCCTTTAAAAAGGTGCCAAAACAGTGATTTACATAACTCTGAGTTGTTGCAGTTTATCTTCTGGTAAATAATCAGCTCAGTATTTCATCCATGCATCAGCTCTGAAGTGCATCATTTTGGTCGTTCAAAATGGTATGTATAAAGGATGAATTGTCAGCATTATCTTTAAATTTTTTCCTGTGTATGTCATCACCTACTCAACTTAATTAAATTTTTTTTGTCTGTGAATTATAATGTTTCTGTATGTAAAATATATTACATAAAATAGACTAGCACTAAATCAATGAGAGCTGGGCATATCTTTAAATCTTAAAACACAAGATTCAGTAGTGGCTTTCCAGTGAGCCCTATGTTTTGGGACAGCATGCTCCTGCATAGCCCATAGAGTTAGCCAGTGAAGGAATTATGACTAACAGAGTAACAGTCTTCATACTAATCACTCTGCTAGTCCAGGGAATGAGCATGATGTGTGGGATCTGAACCCAACACAGTATATGCTTGAGATGGTGGTGTAGCTGTGCCACCAAATGTGTTTGGGAGGGACAGAGCCAATATTCTGCCTACTCCCTAAACCATCCAGTTCACCAGTGCAGGGGGAAGATGTAGTGGTTTTCAAGAAACTTCATCCTCTTCAGTGATACTAACTGTGATTTTGCCCCTTTATGTCTATATGCTGCTATGAAGGACCATGATTCAGCCCTTATGAATTAAAATATATTTTAAAACATAAAAGTGCTAAAATGGAATACTTATTGGAGTAGGGATTCTCAGTCTGCCTCTAGTTCTGCAAATAACTACCTCTGAAGGTAAAACTCCAAAATCCTCCTCTATAAATATCAGCATTGTAATATATGAGCTACTCCTATGAAAAGGAGGAAGTTTCTTGCCATCCAGAAGGGCACTATGCCATTTTTTTTCAACCAATTGTAAATCCTATTCAGATCTTTGTATGTCGTCTGTGGCATGCTTATTTTGTTTGGCAGTGCTATGCTGTAAATGTACAGCCATATGCAGCAGAAGCTTTTAATGATAAGGATAGTTAGCTCCATGCATATTTTTAAACCTGTATTCCAATGCTTTATAGTCATTAAGAAACAATTCATTTTTCCTTTTCCAAGTCAACATTCAAGTGCAAGTTTATAGGCTGCTTAGGCACTCAAGGAATATGCAGAGGAGCAGGGCCGGCTTTAGGAAGTGCAGGGCCCAATTCGAATAGTTTCGATGGGGCCCTGGCAGGGATGACTCACCGGGCGGCGCTCTGGGTCTTTTCCGGTACTGACGGGCCTGCCACTGAAGTGCCGCCAAAGACCTGGAGCGCCGCCGGGTAAGTAAAAATTAAAAAGGTAGCTAAGTTAGGCGCTCTTCTTTTTGGTGCGGGGCCTTCTTAGGCATGGGCGCAGGGCCCAATTTGGGGGAATCAGCCTAAAGCTGTCATACGTTATTTTTCTTTTATGCCAGTAGAAGCCATTACACAAGCATGATACTGTTGTTACTGAACTGTTCCAGTAACATTCCAGACTTGCAAAACTACTCCCATTAAATGTATCACCTCCAGAAACTTTGTACTTTATGCTGAAGTGCAAATACCATGACATTATCCTTACTATTTTATGTATGTAGCACTGGAAAAGCCTATCATTTTACATATAATGGAAGCTTCAGAAGAAGTAAGTACATTATTAATATAAATATGTTTACATTTCAGCTATAAGCTAGAAGACTGTCATTTCATCCAACTAAATAAAACAATGCTACTGCGACTGACTTTTCTCTGCATATCGCAGGGAGCAAGCGGAAAGCAAGAATAGTATGCAGTGCAAAATGTCCTTGATAAGCTTAGATCATCTGCAAAATTTTAATTTTGCTCTTACATAGTTTCACACAGAGCCCTTATAGTTGACTCTGTTAATCTTTGCCCCTTCCCCTTGAAAATAGTAACAATTTAATTAAATTAATTTGTATCTTTGACTTGTTATGACTTTGTGTTTTTTAACTTTGAACTCTCTGGGATAGGATGGTCGTTTACTGCATAGCTGTACAGTACTTATTCCGAAATATAAGAAAATGATGGAAAAAAATAAATAATAGTTTTTTTCTATGCTTAAGTTATTTCAAATTAAGATGCCCCAACACTAAAACAGGACAATTCTGGGGAGATAGAGAGAATTTTGCGGGTCATATTTGGGATAAATGTGAACTTTAAAACTAGTCACCGTTATAAGCAAAAGTATGGGGGGGAGGGGAGAAACAGTACAGAATACAATACAAAATTAGTGTCAAGTATCAGAGGGGAAGCCGTGTTAGTCTGGATCTGTGAAAGCAGCAGAGAATCCTGTGGCACCTTATAGACTAACAGAGGTAGTCTATAAGGTGCCACGGGATTCTCTACAAAATTAGTGTGTTACCTGTATAGATCTATGTCAATACTATTGCAATTAATCTAATAAATTAAGATTAAAACAAAATAATGTAGAATTTTGGTTGTTAAGGTTTGCGTCTTTAATATACTGCTTGTCCACCTGTGATTTTAATGATCATCTTCAAGATACAGAACATTCTTGCATGAAATCATGCCCCTAAAAAATAACAATAATAATAAAAATCCCATTCCCTGAATTGAATAAAACCATTAATGAAATCATTTTTGTGCTCTGAGAACTGAAAACCATGCCATCCTTTTTCAACCAGCCTTCTTACAGCTTTCTGTGTTAGACAGGCAGACAAGACAGAAATACATTAGGATGAAGAGGTTCAAGACTTAACAGTTGTGATCTTCTACAACTAAAAATAGAGTTGGGTTCTACTGAGAATCTTAGAATTGTCCCTTCTCTATAAGGTTATAAGTATAACGTTTCTGTTCCAATCTTCACTATGCAAGAAGACATCAGACTTTTAAGGTTATGCCATTTTTTATGCATGGACGAGTTATCTCTGGGTCAGGGTTAAACCAGATAGGTGTGATTTTGGAGGAGATTTTACATATGAGAGGTGAAAAAGAGGAAGAAGAAATATTTATCTGGTAGCTTGATTTTTAATGGTGGGTGTTTGATGGTGCTCTGAGATTGGGAATGTTAGAATAAACCAAAATAGAGGTAGATTAGTCAGCAGGTGATGTGTCCACATAGGTTTTAGATGTACTGCATCCTCATACATACACACAATTAAGTATCAGTGCATACTTTCATGTTTCCAACTGAGGCTATATACAATGACTTTTTAGGCTCTGCCAAAAACTATTTCTGTGGGATTCCAGCACAAAAAAATCAAGAACACTATTCAATTTTCATGATAATATAACACAGCTTCTGAGAGAAATAAGCATTTTACCCTAAGTACTTGACCTATATAGGGTACCAAACTTGTATTTAACTGCTTCTGAATCATCCGAAAGTGCACTATAAAATCTCTGGCGAACAATAAAATATAGCCACTAATTTTAGGGTCTTTCAACAATGTTTGCAGTTTCCAGAATAGTCAAAACTTTCATTTAAAACAAGTTTTTATCTTGTTCTAGTGCAGTGATACATCACACACTGCTCAGAACAGAAAACTGTCGTATCTAATGCAAATCAAAGAGACCAGGAGAGAGTAACTAATGCATGAAAAAGAATATCAAAGGGAGCAACAGGAAGATTGCCAGAAGAGGGGAAGCACGATGGTAAGAGATGTTACATTTTGTAATCGTAAGAACTAGTTTAGTTCCAAGTGTACACCAGGCTGCTCTCTCATTTCACACCGAATACAAGTGTCCTAAGCCAAGCAATGGTAGTAGCTAAGATACAATGTGAGCGACATCCCCAGGCTTTTCAACTTCAAAACCTGAGAACATTGAAATGTTAGATTGCCATGTTAAATAATGTTAACAAACTTTCACTATAATCAAAGTTAAAAAATAAAAACATCTCTATTCTCACCCACCAGAATGTATCCAGGGTGGGTTTTTTACCTAAATGTAATTTTTTCAGCATATTATCTGGTAAGTCTAAAATAACCCCCAAAAAACCACTAGACTGATAGCTTAGGCATAACACCACCACCAGCACAGAAACGCTTTAAGTGACTCTGTATGAAATAAGCTTCTATTCTTTGTCTTATTCTTTAAATTTTACATTATAGTTCACGGACACTATTAAAAAGAATATATAAACTATAAGAAATGTGCATTTAATTGGCAAACACAAAATCAAACTTCCAGAAGAGAACTGCAACATCACTCAATAGCCATTCAATTCTGCATTGCTGATCCTGTCTTTTCTCGGTTTACATTTATTACAATAGTATGAAATATTCCCACTGGCCTTTTGACAATGCAGTGCTGCCTATAACTCTCCGGTTAAGCCATAGCCTAAGAACTCTTGATAGCCCTTCTCAAATTCATCATAAAGATGATGTGACTGAGCACAAGAAACTTTGAGGTTTCCCCAGATAAGCACCCCCTAGTGGTTGTTTACAAAAGGGCATTTGCATGGTCTTGGAGCCTGTTCACTCATATTCAAACTAGGTGGTTTGGAACAGTGATAACATTTACCGATTCAAACAACAGAGATGTAATGCTGAGATGATTGCTGCGGGGGGGAGAAAGGGGTTTGGCTAACCTTACAGCCCCATCAGAACCATTTTTCCACTGGTGACAGCGCAGTGGGAAATAACATTCAATACAATGTTGAGTTAGGTTTCCTAGCCAATAGGAATACCAGAGAAAAAAGACAAGAAGAAACAAGAGTCAAAAACTGCTTAAAGCAAGGTACAAATGTTGATTTACTGTCAGTTACTTCCTGTTGAAAATACTGCAAAACTTATGCAGTCATCCACCAGAAGCGTATCAAAGAAGTATCCAAAGTTTTGAGTGTGAAGAGTTGGTAACTCAGTGACAATATATTATTTCATTGAAGAGAAGAGTGAAAACATTTGCAGCAACATAAGATGCGTAAACCAGCTGCATAAAATGTATTGTAAAATGTATTGTTTGTTCAATTGTTTGTTTTTTAGGGTTATGGGTTAAATTTTAAAATAGTGACCAAGTGACCTAGGAACTGAAGTCTCATTTTCAAAAGCGACTTAGGCACTGAGAAGCCTACATTTCATTGAAAGTTGATGGATATCAGGCTTCTAAGTATGTAAGTCTCTTTTGAAAATGGGACTTCAGAACCTAATTTACTCATGCACTTTTGAAAATTATCTTATGTTTCTCCCTCTCTCTGATTAACAAAAGCAGCACATGCAGGAATAAAATTATTTTTTTGCATCTTCCACATCTAGGAGTTGTTTTTCAGTATTAATAATGAAGAAAACTGATCACTTGGTGATATCTCCCTCAACTTCCCTATAAGGCTATTCGTATATATCTTCACATAATTTCATTTCATTATTCTCCACTCCACTTCCAACTTGTTCTTTATGCCCCTTAAATATTTGCAGAAAATTAGCACGTTCCCTCTTTAGTCATCATTCAGCTATGCTATCAACATTTTAAAGGATTATAATCTGAAACCCATGGCAGCAGTGGGAGCCGTGACACCATTAAAAATGGTACAGCAAGGTGTATTTTCATTGTGCTCTGGCTGTGCTCAACTTAGTAGTGTATAGCAGAAAGGGGTGAGGGCCTAGGGCAGATTTAGACATTCTAACAGAAGGCAAGGAATGGTGTTCTTCAAGGTACAGTACAAGTATGGGACGAGAAAGACTCCTCTGTGCACCTAAAACACGATTGGCAATGATCTTGTCCTTCATTCCTGCTTTTTTTTGTTTCCTTATAATTTTTTTTTTTTAAAAACAATCTTCCTCCTTCAGTAATAAATCCCTTCAGCAAATTAATAATTATTATTGGTATTTATGACATCCTTTCAATTTCCCCATGTTTTTGAGAACAATTAACTGAGAACTCAACATATTATTCTATCAACTCACATTCTTTAGAGTTAAATTAATACCTATCTGTTCCACGATACAGCCCATAATAACATGGACTTTTATGTCCCCATACTGTACTTCAAATTGATGTCTAATTTGTTGTCTGTTATCACCACTATATCTTCTTTTTGCATTGCTAATTTCCAAACATCTCTTATTAAATGTGTATTTGGCAAAGCATTAATATTAGCTAAACAGCATGTGGAATTATGTATTGGAACTCTTCTGCTATACCTAATTCTGTAGATACTCCATTCTCCAGAGCCACAGGAGGTTCAGAGTCAACAAAGCACTTTGTATACCACCTGCTTTCTTGCTGTTGACAGAGAATGACTCTAGCAAAAAAGAAAGGCTAGGGCTTGTCTATCCCTGACCAGTTCCCAGCTGTGGTTTCAGCCCCATTAGGAGAGTGGTAGATAATGGCCTGTAGGCTATTCTAACTTACAGCAGAGGAGTCACCCTGCACATAGTCAACCTTAAGTTCAGAGGAGTACAGTGGTGACCTCCATACCATCTTTACCCCTCATCCTTCCCATCTGTGCAGCGTATTTTTTGGCTGAAACTGATGATCTGAGTCCTATATTTACCCACTTTCCCCGATGTCTTTTTACATATAAAACAATGCTCTTGTTTAGCAGTGCACCAAAGTGAGTTAATTAAATTAGACACGGACACTAATTTTTTATGTAAACTTGGAGGCTTGTATTGCATTGGTGCCAAATACCAAATCTGCAGCATTCCTGTGGTGAACTGAAAAGAGTCTTGATGATTTTTTAGAAATACTGATGCTTTTAGAATCAGTGTTTTTGCTCCAAATACTTCAGCTAGCCTGTTTGCATCATTGTTAAGAATTCTTCACTGATCATTTGCCTATCCATTATCAATTGTCAGTTTCATTCAGGCATCATATTAGAAGTAGTGGAAGGATTTGAAAGAGATGAAAATGGCTTAGTGACTTTACTGAGTAGTTAAATGAGGAAGTTCCACACATAAAGGATGAACCAGAGAAGAATTTGTAAAGATTAGAGGGTTTTTTAAAATTAAATTGAAGGGAATTTTAAAACAGTCAAATTGAAAAAATAAAAACATTTCAGTCATAAAATGTCAAAATGAAATATTTTGATTTTTGGATTCCTCCCTCCCCCAACTGAAAAAATGTAGCAAAATCAAAACAAATTCACAAAATATTTAGTCCTTTTTCACTAAGAAAAGGAAAGGTTAGTATGAAAAATTTAACCCAGTTCTAGTAAAGATACTTATGAGGAGGTGAAAAGTAGTAAGAATTGAAATAACTGGCAAAAGGACAACAGTTCAAGATGAAAGACGATAATATATCTGAAGGGATAATCTATCTGAAGATACCACACTGAAACATGATGTGATCCTGACAGACTTGTCAATGTGAGTATAAGCCATAACCACTTAACAAGAGATACTGAAATGTAATCAAGACGTTCTACTTGTATGTGAATTTCAAAGAGATATCCTAGATCAGCAAACTCATTTATTTTTAGTAATAGAAATCAAGGGGAGATGCTAATTTTATTTGTCAATGTTTACCTATATCTTGTTAGAAGTTTAACAATGTAATCAGATTATCTTGTAGATAATTCCCTTTCATGTCTTAATGACCCTATTTATGTATGTGGATGCTTCTGTTAGCTTTAAAATCAAAGATGTAAGATAGTGCAGGAACTAATATTATTATTTGTATTGTCTTCAGCTTAATTATCTATTCTATAATGAACTGTCTTGAAAGATTGAATGGCTAATTGCCTTATGATAATGAATACAACTAGTTTACCTGTTGTATGCACAGGAAATAGATTAGCTTCAAAGCAACAATCTGCACTACCTATTCTTCATTGGGGAATGTCCTGCTTTGACAATTGCTGTCAAGAAGCTTAACAGCTTGCTTTAAGACTATAAAGAAAAGGTCCCAGGCCTGATCCTTTTTATCTCAGGTGTGCTTAAACTTTGTCAGGGAAACTGAGTTGTAAAACTGAGATCTTCCCAATAATGATTTGGAATAACTTGGAATTCTCAAGGAAGAACTTGAACAAACTCTCCACCTGGACTATAACCTTTTAAATTGATTCCAGAAAGACTTTTACAAATAAGCAGCCTCACCACCTCTGTTATGAAACTGACCTAAGGACTTTTCATGTATTTGTATGTACATTGACCTCTTAACCGCTGCAACTAACCTCTTTCTTTTTTCCTTTTAATATTAAAAGCTTTAGTTTTAGTTACTAAAAGATTGGTATTAGTGTGATTTTGGGTAAGATCTGAGACTCTCATTGACCTGGGGATCAGTGTCTGGTCCTTTGGGACTGGTAGTCCTAACTTATGGTGAATCTGGTTTTCAGTAACTACTCACTTTATTAGACTTGGCTGTCTAGATGGGAATCCAGGGTTGGGGTGTTTAAAGGGGCTGTATCTGGCTTCTTGGTAACCAGTGTGGTATTATAGAAATTGTTTGGTACTGGCTTGGTGAATCTAATTATAGAATTAACCACCAGTCTGTGGGATTGTCTGTCCTACTCCTTGCAGTTTGCCCTCAGTAAACATTCTCAATGTGACCCATCCAGGTACCCAGTCACATATGGATAATACATTGTGTTATCTTAGTTATATATTTTTATTAATGATAGTTAACATGCTTTGGTCTTGTACTTGGAACAGATCCTGTGATGCTTACAATAATTATTTCCTCCAATGAAAACTGTGCCAGATGTCATGTTCATAAGAATTTCTAAATACAAATATTCAGGTTGAATTAGTCATTTGTTCCCTTCTAGAGGTAAAAGATTAGGGAAATTCTACATAAATTGACTGGATTCAAAGGGTAAACATTAATGAAATTATATGTCCATATGTATAGATGTTGGGGTGTTTTTCAGTGTAAGCATCACTTTTTTCTTGTATATGAGAGTTTAAGGAAATGGTGAAAACCTATATTCAGTAGTTTGCAAAATGTATATGAATACAGATACTGCTTCTCAGTAAGGAAGCTACAGGACTTGCAAAAACTCCCAAAATGAACTGTTTGAACTGAGGGAATGGAGTTGTGCTGTGCACTGTGAAGAGAGAGCTTCTAAGGAGAAAAGTTGGAGGTAACTAATTAACTCAAAGTAACAAAATAATTTTATGTAGGACAGTGGCTGAATTATCAATAATCTACAATTATAGAAGTATAGACATTTTCCTTCAAAAATTACTTCTAGTAGTTGTAAAAGGAAGAATTTTGTGTGAAAAAGATTTAAAATAGGAAAATATTACACTATCATAGAAAGGCACAGCTGGAAGGGACCTCAAGAGATCATCTAATCTATTCCCTAAACCAGTGGCTCTCAACCTTTCCAGAATACTGTACACCTTTCAGGAGTATGATATGTCTGGCATACCCTAAGTTTTACCTCACTTAAAAACTACTTGTTTACAAAATCAAATATATAAATACAAAAGTGTCACAGCCCACTATTAATGAAAAATTGCTTACTTTCTCATGTTTACCATATAATTGTAAAATAAAATATAAATATTGTACTTACATTTCAGTGAATAGTCTCCAGAGCAGTATAAACAAGTCATTGTCTGTACGAAATTTTAATTTGTACTGACTTCACTAGTTCTTGTAATGTAGCCTGTTGTAAACTTAGGCAAATATCTTGATGAGTTGACATACCGCCTGGAAGACCTCTGTGTACTCAGAGGTATATGTACATTGAGGCAGGATTAAGTATGCCTAGACCCTTTGCCCCATTTGTTTAACCTGGTCTTTAAAAACCTTTACTGATGGGGATTCCATAGCTTTCCTAGGTAACCTGTTCCCATGCTTAACTATCCTTGAAGTTAGAAAATTTTCCTTTATATTCAATCTAAATCTTTGCTGTAAGCTAAACTAATTACTTATCTTATCTTATTCTGGGTGGACTTGGAGAACAAATTGATCAGTTTTCTTTATAAGAACCTTTTACATATCTGAAGACTGTTAATATGTCCCCCTTCAGCCTTCTCTTCCATAGACTAAACATATCCCATTCATTCAGCCTTTCCTCATAGTTCTTATTCTCCCAATCTCTTATTTTTGTTGCTCTCCTCTGGACTCCCTCAAGTTTGTACACATGTTCCTTGAAGTGTGCGCCTCAAAACCCGGACACAGCACTCCAGATGAGGTCTCACTACTGCTGAGTAGAGTGGAACAATTATCAATCATGTCCTACATATGACGCTCCTGTTAATATATCCCAGATTATTAATCTGTTTCACCATTGCATCACATTGGTTACTCATATTATAGTTGTGATCCACTATAATCTTCAGATACTTTTCTGCAGTTTTACTGGCCACTAGTTATTCTCCATTTTGTATTTGTGCATTTGAATTTTTCTTCCTCAACATAATACTTTGCATTTGTCTTTATTGAATTTCATTTTGTTGATTTCAGACCAATTCTTCAATTTGTCAAGGTCATGCTGAATTTTAACACTTTCAAAGTGCTTGCAACTTTTCCCACCTTGAGGTGTCATCCATAAATTTTATAAGCACATCCTCTACTCTATTATCCATATCATTAATGAAAATATTGATTAGTACCAGACCCAATACAGACTTGCAGGGGCCCCTATATGATAAGTCCCCCCAATTTTGCACTGAACCACTGATAACTCAGCCAATTATGCACTCACTGTGACCCCTTGATGTCAACTGACAGAGGGCACAGGGGTTGCATAGGGATTTGCAGGGATCACCTGGATCGAATATGTGTATAATTATTCACTAGAGGCTTTCATGGGCTCTACCAAACACTAGTACCCTGCCGGTCATTATAATCATTGCAAAAATGTATGTTCAGATATTTCAGGAGTTATGTATCTAAACTAAAATTATGTTCTTGATGTCTTGAAATTAAGGAAGGTCACAAGGAGATGACATACCTCAGAAATGTTCCCTTTAGACAGGAGGTAGTGGACACCTATCTCCCTTTCTGGTCATTTGTGTATTGTATTCTTCACAACATTTCCATTTGCACATTGAGCCACAAAAGAAGAGACTGCGAAATATACAAGAAAGGAAATCTACAAGATGAAACAAACAACAGGTGTCCTATTTATGAATAAAGACAAAAGGATTTTTCTGGTATAGCTTGGGGTGCAAAGAAACACCTGGGGTCCTTCACTAAGGAGCAAGCTGACAGCATGCTTGTCTCATGAAAGGAGGGTCATAGCCAGCCTGGCGATAAAGCACTGCAAGGATTTTGAGTGAGCAAAATTTGAATGGACATAAGGGTATCTTGTTAATGAAATCTAGGCTCTAGAATTCTTGTTATGATTTTAGTTTATAGGTTACCATTCGTTTACAATAGCTCTACTTGCTATTACTCTATGCTTTGTTAAACAAACATACTTGATTAAATTATAACCATATTTAAGTGGTGTGTGTTAAGTGAAGAGGTGATCTGAGGTGGCATCGGTAAATTGGAGGTAGGGTGACCAGGTGTCTGGTTTTCGACAGGAACAACTGGTCAAAAAGGGACCCTGGCGGCTCCGGTCAGCACCACTGACTGGGTCATTAAAAGTCTGATTGGCGGTGTTGCGGAGCGAAGGCAGGCTAGTCTCTACCTCTCCTGGCTCCGCGCTACACCCCAGAAGCAGCCAGCAGGTCCAACGCCTGGGAGGGGGGGCAGGCACAGGAGATCCTGCTGCCCCTGCCCTGAGCACTGTCTCCGCACTCCCATTGGCCAGGAAATGCAGCCAATAGGAGTTGGGAGGGGTGCCTGTGAGTGAGAGCGGCACACGGAGCTGTCAAGGTTCCTTCCCCACTCTGAACTTTAGGGTACAGATGCGGGACCTGCATGGACACTTCTAAGCTTAATTACCAGCTTAGATCTGGTATTGCTGCCACCATCCCCCAAGCACTACTTTTTTTCCCTGGGTAGTTTTGAGGGACTTCACCAACTCCCTGGTGAACACAGATCCAAACCCCCTGGATCTTAAAACAAGCAGAAATTAACCATCCCCCCTCCTTTCTCCCACCAATCCCTGGTGAGTCCAGATCCAATTCCCTTGGATCTAAAAAACAAGGAAAAATCAATCAGGTATTAAGAAAAAGGCTTTTAATTAAAGAAAAGAAAGGTA
>NC_133771.1:44332328-44363591 GCF_003597395.2 Chelonoidis abingdonii
GAAACTCTAAACAAAGGAAAAACTTCCCTCCTTCCTTTTGAAACATCTTGTTCCCCCATTGGTTCCTCTGGTCAGGTGTTAGCTAGGCTAGGTGAACTTTTTAACCTTTTACAGGTAAAAGAGACATTAACCCTTAACTATCTGTTTACGACAGGGGCCTTCTGTCCCCCCCCCACCCTCCTCCGCAAGGATCTGGACCTGCTGACCACTTCCAGGGCACAGTGTGGAGTCAGGGCAGGCAGGGAAACTGCCTTAGCCCTGCTGCACTGTTGACTGGAGGTAAGCCCATGCCACAACCCCAGGCCACAACCCCCTTCCTCCCACCTGGAGCACCCTTCTGCACCCCAAACATCTCATTCCCAGATCCATCCCAAAGCCTCCACCCCCAGATGGAACCCTCACCCCTACAGCATCTGACTTCCCATTCCAGCGCAGAGCCCCCTCCTGCATCCCCTTCTCTGCTTCACCACCCAGTCTGGATCCCCCTCCTGCATCCCAAACCCCTCACCCCTGGCCCCACCCCAGAGCCTCAAACCCCAGATGGAACCCTCATCCCCCCACATATCCAGGCCCCTGCTCCAGCCTGGAACCCCTTTCCGTACCCTGAACCCCTCCTTTATGGCTCCACCCTAGAGCCTGCACCCCCAGTTAGAGCCCTCACTTCCTCCGCACCCTCTGCCTCAGCCCAGTGAAAGTGAGTGAGGGTGGGGGAGAGTGAGCTTCTGAGGGAGGGGGAATGTAGTGAGAGGGAAGCAGGGCTTCAAGGAAGGGCAAGGCTAGGTGTTTGTTTTTGTGCGATTAGAAAGTTGGCAACCCTAGCTGGGGCATACAATTTCCCCATAAGCAGTGAATTTGTGAATACTGCAAGTGTCTAGTGGACTGGGGGTGGACATTCCAGGAAGATGCTGGGAGGACTTGAGATTTGGAGTATGCCAACTGATAACCTGAAAATTAACACTGGGCCTGCGAAGCCTAGAGAGGAGTGTTTATGCCAGTGGAGTTGGAGAGTTGACTCCCAGACAAGAATTCCTCATGCAAGGCCTAGGTAATAATAAGGTGCCTCATAACCCTTGATACCTCCAGGAAGTGTAACATCCACCTTATAATAATTGCATCTAGACTCATATTTCCCTAGTTTGCTTATGAGAATATTGTGTGGAACTGTGTCAAAAGCATTACTGAATTCTAGATCCATCATATCTGCTTCCCCACTGGCTACTCTGTCAAGGAAGGAAATTAGATTAGTTGGACTTGATTTGTTCTTGACAAATCCACATTGGCTATTACACAATCTTATTATGCTTTAGGTTTGAACAAACTGATTATTTAATAAATTGTTCAGTACGTGTCTAGATACTGAAGTTAGACTGACTGGTCTAGAATTCCATGGACCTAGGAGATCATTTGAATAAATAGTTCTTTGATGAAAGACATTGTTGACTCTCAGTCACTGCAGCATTTTTTTCCAAACTATTGAGGAATTTGGGTTTATGCAGATTTATGCTAGTAATTAATTTAAGTCTGTTGTGCAACTCTTACCTTTACAAACACAAGTACGTTTCATAGCCTATATTTTTATATTGATTATTAGCTCACTAAAAAATGGAAGACTCCTTACCCCCCATTAGTGCCCAAGACTTGCTAATAGGTGTGAGAGGCACTTGAAACACCGGATGTTGTGTTATATTTCTATGTTTAAAATAGCAATGTTGGGTCCCTTTAAGATGTCTATATGACACCCCCTAAGCCCTGTACATGTAGACTCATGTTAATCAATCTTCTTTGCTATACCACACCATCATGCATTCACTTTCTCTGTATGCTGAATGCTTCACCTGCCCTCAACAGAGCATTCACATCCTAAGATAGCACCCAGATCATGACCTTTCTGGCATGTGGCTTTATTAGTAACTCTCATCCTTCTCAAGTTTAGTTGTCTTTAGGTTTGTTTTCCTCCATGACCTCTTCCGTCCTAATTCCCTACTTTCCTCTTCCTAGACAGCCATTTCCAATTCATTTATAGCAAGGTGAAGTTAACAAGCCACTCCTATCATAAAGATTCAGCAGATCTGCAGCACTGTTATGCTACCAGGTTGTACCCTGAGAAGACCCAAGTGCCTGCAATGTTAGGTCAAAGTCCTGAGTTCCAGCCCTCCTTGTGTTACAACATCCTGTACCATAAGCATTCAATAAATAAAACAATAAAACCCTACCTTCCAGCTATACCATCATATTGTGCTCATGTCAGGTCTTATAAAGTAGGAAAGGTCACTCTTAATAAAAATAGCACTGTATTGTACACCACCCATCCAAAACACTAAAATAACACTATATTCAGATTGTTTTAGATAATTACTCTGGCTTGGTTTGTTCATTATAATAAGCAGGACACATTGAGACTTTGGAAGCTATTTACATTTTTTGCTACAATTCGAGGTGCACAAGCAGAATTTTACATTATTGCAGATGCTTTTAAAGTGAATTTTATTCTCAGATTGCTAATAGACTAAATGACATAATAATGAGGTATGTCTAAATTAAACCTTTGCCTGTTAGCTGACATGCATGTGTTCCATGCTGTGGAACAGAGAGTATGCTACGCATACATGGGGCTAGACACAATTAAATTTACCTTGGGACTTTTAGTACAAATTTCATGATTTTTGTGAGAAAAAATCTAAATTTAATGCTGCAGTACCAGTTTTTGTACACAATATGATTTGTGACACTGTGTACTGAATATACTGGGTATGCAGAAAAAAATACATACATGTAATTCAAAAAAGGGATTAAGTCAGACAATTTTGAAGTTATTTTTTATCATTACTTGTCCCCAAGACTCCTCTTTTTTTAAAGTAATCTGAGTGAAACAAAGAAACCACTCACACTGAACCAATCCTAAAATAGCTGAATCTGTAATCTGTGTTGCTGAATTATATCATGTTCTCCTGATTGTTTCAGTCATTCTTCCAGGGGGCAGAAAAAAAATAAAAGATCCACACTATTTTACATGCTATGTTAAAAGTCAAGTAACACCATGTAACTATTATAAAATGTACTTTTCCCCAGGTTGAGAAGAATGTCACAGGTAGCCAGTTACTCATGCTATCTGTGAATAGAGCTTTCAAACTGTTAGGACCTCTGCCAGATCTTTATAGAACACTATACACTCAAGGGGAAAAACATCCTTCACAGTCTAAGGGCTTGTCTACATGGGGACTCTCAAGAAGTTAAGACAAAGTAACTAATGGTGTGACATTAAAGTGGATTAGTTAAAGCACATTAAACCCTGTGGGGATGCTCTCATTCTTAGAATTGCCTTAGATCCCTGTAATTGAATCTCTTTCAAAGCGTATTCAGTCATAGTGAACTTTTTCATTACTTTTGAATGAGAGCATCAACATAGGGGTTTAATATGCTTTAATTTCACACCATTAGTTATTTTGTCTTAACTTTCCGGAGTGTCCATGTGTAGACAAGCCCTAATTTAACATGATTTCTAATGTTTTATTACTACCTCTAGGTGTAGCTTTATATTCCCTTTAGTTACTAGCTGACAGTTCAAAATTCAATCCAGCTACAAAGAAGGAATCAGGATGACCTATACACACACACTTATATCCAGTCACACTACAACTACTAACAATTATTCTGTAAAATAGCATTAACATGCATCATAAGAGACCAGCATTACAAAACATTTTGCAGACAATTCCTACAGAAGTTTACTTTTAGCATTATATGGCAATTGATAACATTAACATTAGAATTGGCTAAACCTAATCCAAAATACATTGAAGTCAATGGGAAGACTCCCACTGAATTCAGAGGGACCACTCCCAGTATGGTAAAGCCAAGTAAGCATGGATCTGGGGCTTTAGACTATAAGTTCTTTGAAGCAGGGATCTTATATACTATTTAGTTTATAAAAATAATGGTATGCAATAATAAATAATAATACAACCTAGGGTATTATGGATAATGACATGTCTGGTGTGCATACTATTAGCCCTGTGTGTAACTATGCTAAGTTATACTGAAATTAAACTGGGATACCACTAGCTGAAGAGAGTGCAGCAGAGAAGAATTTATTACAACAAGAAAAACATTAATTACATTTTAGGAGTTAATCCACTGCCATCTGTCTTTATTTTGATAACCCATTCCATCAGTCATACCATGCAGTTTCCTATTCTGGCTTTAAAGCAGATAAGGGATCTATTGGTACTGCAAAGTTTGCGGAGAATTCAAGGTACTGAGCCTTAGCTTCTTAAAACTGCTGGAAATCTCATTTAGGGCTGTCTGAGGCATTTGGAAGGGAGCATGCCTAGAAAGATAACTCTGGCAATAAAACTTTTTGAAAAGAAAAAAATATGCTGCAGGATGTTAAATTTTTCAAATAACAACTGCCTAGTTTTTCCATATATGTGTGTACACAAACACCAGACAGATAAACTGGTAGTTCATATTGCTACCAAAATACTTCACATTCATTTTTTTAAACAGTATGCTATAACACATAAAATTGTTGGTGGTGAAATACTCTATAATCTGGGAAAGACTTGGGGACACCCAAGGGAAGACATAAGAAAAGAAGGTCAGACATTTGATAACAAGTGCAACGGCTACTGAAAACTATAGTACAGATATTTTGAAATAAATGAAGGTACTTAAAATGAGACCAGATCAATTACATATGCCAGATCCTCTCCAAAATAATCCCAGTTTTTACTTCATTTTAAAAAACTTTCCAGTATGCAAGACAGATTCTGCATCTTTTATTCCATCACCCTTCTATCATAAATAGAGGAAAGGAAGAACGATATATAATTTCCTCTCTCACAGAGAGATTCAGTACCCTTATTATGATAAGTAGGACACTTACCATGCAAGCAATTCCACTAAATTAATGAGACTACTTATAAAGTGAAGTACCACTGAACCTGAGACAAGGTATCAGAATCTGGTTTTAAAGCATCTTCTAACTATGTCTTCTAACAAATCAATATTGATCTGTTCTGTGTTTCCTTATAGCAGGCCTTAGGGCCAATCCTAAAGTCTTTTCTCATAAAAGTATTATTAACTATTTTCATTGCATCTGCTCAAAAGACCTTCCTGTCTAGTCTCCTTGAAGCCAGTAAGACTACTTATATGAAAAACAATGGATTCAGGTTTGGGCCTGTAAGCCTTCAGTCTTTATGAAATGGTAATTCATGAGTTCTAGAATTGTCTTACTGCAGGATTGGGACACAACAAGGAATTCAAATTTTTCTTTCCTAAACCAAACATAGTTTTTATAGGGTTCTCTGCAAAGAAAGAGATGCAGAACCCCAATTCAGCATCTGATATGCACCCTGGCAACTTTTGTGTACATGTTACACTCCCTTTACTTGTTGGTCAGAGTCTGTGCCAAAGTTGCCACTTAGATTCCACCAGTAAAATCACCATAGGAATTAAGGAAGAAGGAACTATCAGGAAATTGAAGTGAGATGTGGGTGAGAACTGAACCAGGAAACAAAAGGAAACATGGATGAGAAAGCTTATATGGGAGAACAAAGTAAAAAATAACCAACATCATCAGATATTCTTAAAGGCACCCATTGCAGGCACAGGGAGAGATGACAGTTTAAAAAATGCAGCTCAGATCAGCATTGGAAAACCACTATATAAGATATTTTTATTTTAAAATACATAATTGACTTTTCCATGATTGCTGAGACAAAGTTAGAAAGGCAGGATGAGCTGAACTATGATGCAGAAGTCAAAGACCTCCTGGAATACTAGTCCACTGTATCTAGCTCTGCTTTGTCCTTCTGAAAGTCTAGGTGTGCGCACCAAGTGGAAAGATTGAACCTTCCAATAGTTTGTTGGTTTTCACCCATCAATCATGCTTGAGAGACAACTGCTAAAGGCAAGCAAACTGACTGACTTGCCAGGATTTCAACCTATCAAGTGGAAGAGTAAATAGACATTTATATCTTGGAAGAGGAAGAGATTGGATAACAGAAAGGTCTGGGGCACTAGCGGAAGAAGGACAGTGACCAGGAAGGTGAGTCTATATGTGCAGTGTACCTGCACATATGAATCTCTTTAAGCATAGACAACCATACATCTAAGTTCACCAATATTCCTGTGTTCTCATATTGAGAGAAAATGATAATACTTGTTTTGGACTGTAGGAGTATGTATTTTTTTTCCATCTAATGTTCTATTGTATTCACACACCAAAGGTAGCTCTGCAAAACAGAAATGATAAGAAACTAAAATAAGTACACTTGTCTCCAATGTAATAAGTAGGAAACACTTATAAATTTTCAAATATTTTGCAATGGCAACTTTAAAAATAACTACAACATGTGTTGGCATAAACCTTTTGTGTATATTTAAATGCCTCCTAAAGTTTAGTTGTTACACTGTATCAAGGATGAAAGAATGCAGTCAGGCTACTTGCCTGTTTCCCCAGCTCAGGAAGGTCTGACACCAGCCACAGGCCTTTTTCAAGCTTTTCCCTCTGGGCACAGTTTATGAAATCAAACAAAAGACAAAGATATTTCTAGCTATTACTCTGACTGACACAGGCAGAAGGGGGCCCGGCACCTTTCACTCTGCACCCATCTCTCTGCTCTAGGGCCAGTTACAGGAGCAAATCTCCATCTCCACTCTCAACGCTTTATAGGCATGACCTAACCCCTTTCCTGCTGGGGATGATAATAAAACAGGGCTGGCTGCCCCAAACACCTTCACCCTTAAAGGAGCAGATCACCTATTGCAAAACAGTTATCAAAATGGATTTCATTTTCAACACTCCAGAGGAATCCCCAACAAAATATCCTGAGGATTACCAGTCAACAATGAGCATTACAATGAAAAAAATATTACTGCTGTATATTCTTTCATATCTGAGGGTTGCTATGTGAACTGGATGGCAGAGGATGCACCGATGATAGTCTATTAAAATTTGGCAAAAAAGGGATTTTTCCCAGTCTATCATAGTTACCCATTTATGAAACACTGAAAACTGTTGTAGAATGGAGCTCCTCTAGGAGCATTGCAGTGAGAGGCTGTGGTCTCCCTCCCTGACGGACAGAGTGAGAACCACAACCACCTTACACTGTGCATTTGATATTTCCTTCCTAAGAGCTGAACTTTGCACTTATCTTCATTGAATTACACATTGTTGATTTCAGACCAATTTTCCAAATTTGTCATTTTTAATTCTACTCTTGTCCTCTGAAGTGACCCCTCCCAGCTTGTCTTCTATAGATTTTACTTGATTTTCCAAATGAAATGAAAATATTGACTAGTACCAGACACAGGACAGACCTTGCAGGCCCCCACTTGAAATGTACTCTCATTTTGACAGCAAAAAATTGATAACTACACATTGAGTATGTTCTTTCAACTTGTTTTGCACCATCTTATAGTAATTTTATCTAGACCACACTTCCTTAGTAGTGGGTCAGGTGGGACTGTGTCAATAGATTTACTAAAATCAAGATTATCATAACCACTGCATCTTACCTATCCACTAAGCCAGTAACCCTGTCAAAGAAGGAAATGAAGTTGGTTTGGCATAATTTGATCTTGACAAATCCATGCTGGTCCTGCCTTATTAACCCTATTATCCTCTAGATGCTTACAATAATTTGTTCCAGAGTCTTTGCAGGTATCAAAGTTAGGCTGACTGGTCTATAATTCCATGGGTCCTTTTTGTTCCCATTTTTAAAGATGGGTTCTGTGTTTACCCTTCTCCTGTCCTCTGGGACCTCACCAGTCCTCTGAGTTCCAACAGTGTTTCAGCTACTTCCTTAAGTATCCTAGTATCTAGGACAATATCCTGCGATCTAGGATATTGTCAGATCCTGCGAATGTGACTATCTGACCTATCTAAATGTTCTTCACTCTGCTTTTTTCCCCCCATTCTGGCTTGTGTTGAGTAATGGGCCACAATTAACAGTTGTAGTACACACTGAAGCAAAATACTGATTAAATACCTCAGCCTTCTCAATGTCATCCATTATTGGCTTTCCTTCTCTGCTAAATGGTGGACCTACACTTTTCTTCTTTCTCTTGCTCCTAATGTGTTTATATAATTTCTTATCGACCTTGCTAGTTATAACTTCTATGTTCCTTACTATAATAACTTCTTTTTGTGCCTTATTATTTCAGAGTTTGTCCCTAAATGCTTTCACTATTCTTTTATATTCATCTCTAGCAATTTGTCAATTTTTATACTTTTAGTATGATTGTTTTTTGATTTTCAGGTCATTAAAGAGTTCCTGATGCTGCCATGTTGCTCTTCTACTGTTCTTCCTCCCTTTCCTCCACACTGGGGTAGTTTGCTGTTATGCCTTTAATATTGTCTCTTTGAGAAACTGTCAGCTCTCCTGAACTATTTTATTCCCTTAGTTTTTCTTCCCATGGGATGCTACTTTTCAGGTCTCTGAGTTTGCTGAAGTTTGTGTTTTCTGAAGTTCATCGTCCTTAGTCTGCTGCTCTCACTTCTTCCTTTTCCTTAGCCTCATGTAATTGATCATTTCATGATCACCTGCACCCAAACTGTCTTCCACCTTCAGATTCACAACCAATTCCTCTCTGTTCAAGAAGTTGCCACCAACACATTTACTGGATGTTTTTTTTGCCATATTATTTTTACCAAATAGATCTTTGCATAGTTTAAGTATTCCATTACTACCAGGTATCAAATTTTGGGTATTAATGTTGCTTTTTCTAAAAATACCTCATCCTTCTCTACCTCCTGATATTGGTGGTTTATAGTAGTCCCCTACCATGTCACCATCCCTGTTTTCACTCCTCTTATCTTCACCCAGAGACTTTCAACTGGTCTGTCACTCATCTCCTTCTGGACTTCAAAATATGTGAATACTTTCTTGATGCACAATGCAATACCCTCCTCCCTTTTTTCTCTGTCTCTCCTTCCTGAACAAGCTATAGCATTCTATACCAATACTCCAGTCAAGACATATATCCCACCAAGTCTCTGTAATGCCAATGAAGTCATAATTTAACATGTTCAAAGCATTGGATAAATGTTATCTAATTAACCCTTGTGAGGTAGGCAGGTAAGCAGTAAATGCACACTAAGCATTAAGAACTCAATCATGCTGACATAGGGACTAGAGTCCATTACCAAACCCCTTCATGGGCTGTATAATACTCTCTGCTGGCTTGTCCATTAGGGCAAAGATTGAGCTTTGGCCCTGCTTCCTGGCTCAAATACATCTCCTTGACAGAGGCTTCCACAAGGGAAAATAAAGAGGGGGGGGACCTCCTGTGTTTCAACTGCAGGTAAGGGCTTACACAGCTGTGTACAGTTTGGGAGGAGCTTCTTACACTCTCCTACTTTACACAATTGTGTAGGACACAGGACATTGATTCTTATCTATAGGTAACATTTTTCAGAGACACCCAAGGGATTTAGGAGCAAAAGTCTAATGACTTTCAATGACACTTGGGCTCCAAAGTACTAAGTCACTTTTGAAAATGGGATTATGCTCCTCACTCACACAGGCACTTTTGAAAATTTTATGCTAGAACTAGAGTAAAAAATTAATTTGTATTACTCTCACTCAGCAAGGCAGAGTATTGTTAGTGCCAATACACAGCTGTAAGAAACAAAAATGGAGCATGGAAATTAACAATGACCTGGTCAATAGTTCAGACAACCCATTATTTAGCTAATATGCCAGTATAGTGTACTGCCAAGTATATTACATTCATACTATCAGGCAAATTTGTCTAATAAGTATTTTATTTTTATTTTTTAGATCGATTTAATTTTTGCTACAGGATACTTATTTTTCTATTTTTTTTTCTGATAGGCTTGACATTCATAGTCCATGATGGTTTTGATTTCAAGAGCTTTTTGGCAGTAGCAAATCAAATTATCAATAATAAAGTCTATGATCTTCATACCAAAATCAGTTTCAAATAGTGTTGTACCTACAGTTATGATCTGGAGACAGAACTACAGGAAGAGGAGGAAACAAAATCAGAAGGATAGCTATGTATGACTAATTGGTGAAATTCACTTTGGCTATCTTAATGTGGAACTGGTAATATTTTTCTGGTTATTCTATTCTAAAAAGGAATCTTTTACTGTGTTCCTAGTAAAGCCAGCAATGCTTTTAATTTTTTCAGTGTAGCTGCTTTAAAATGGTATTCTCCCTTCCACCCACATAGACAACTTGCATTTGATGTCAATGAGAAGTTATGTAGTGTCCTTAATAAAACTTAACAACCTGTAGTTTATGCAATTATTTTCAAAAAGTTCTGCCCACTTTGTTAAGGGATGTTCTAAAAAAGCCATACTACTAACATGCTGATGTGAAATAAATGTATAAAAGAATACTGCACTATTTTCAAATCAAGATTTTAAGAGTGAGGACCAGGAGAGCTAGTGTAAATGATATGCAGAACTAATGCAGAGAAATAAGAGGCCAAGGTTGCTTCATAAGGCTCTGTAGAGAATCCATTCCCTGGGAAGCCTTCCAGTGAGCAAGACAAAACCATAGTGTAGGGGGAAATTTCTGGGTAGGACTCTATTGCTGACTAATGAGAATTAGAAGGAGTATTCCTTCACTCCATGTGTGTGTGTTTTACTGAAAGGGAACTTTAAATCTAACCTGAAGTCAGACTTCTATGGCATTTATTCCAAGTTCTGGGCTTGGAATACAATTAGGCTGTCAAATTAAAATCAGGATATTAGTGAAAACACCAGGACATGAAGCCACAGACAATATCATTTCTCCTTTCATATCAACACTAACTGTGAACATCCACTTTGTTAAATACTACCCTGGATGATTAATAGTATTGCAACCAATTGTGTGAGAGAGAAAATTGCAGCTTTTATCATAGCTGTCCTATGCTACACCACTGTTAAACAAAAACTAACTTAATTCCTGTCCCTGGATTTTTATATTAATCAAACACTACAAATGGTACAATTTAGTAGGTGGAAAGGTCAACAATTGTGTTAGTTCCTGATTTCATGGAACAATACTTTGCAAATCACACTGCATTAGTCTCATCACATCAGCCACCACCTCACCAATATTTCACCAAATAATAAAGTCTTCTAAGTGTAGGGGGGTGACATAACTAGTATCAGACTCATATGCTGAGTATGCTGAGGACTATATTAATGTGCAATATTCACAGATAAATATTGAAAGCATAGAAAACTGCAGGGGTTTTTACGTTTTATACCAAGTGTAAATGGGTTAGGTCATCAATGGGCTATGACTGAGCTGCCGCTAATCTACAGTTCCACCTATAAACCACCAAGAGAGATTCATAAGACTTGCATAGGATTGTATTCTCAGATGCACAAAGTAGAGCATTCTCAATAGTGGGACTCCAGCTATGGAAGATGCTATAAGAAGAGATTAGATTGAGACCAGTCTTAACAGTGTTCAGAACCAAACGAAAGACCAGCCTCTTTAATAAGTCTGTTCCCCAGTACGGAGCACATTGGTTAACTAATCAGCGTCCTGAAAAATCAATAAGCCATACAATAATGTGCTTTAGTTTGCCAGAGGGGGAGTACGGCACAAGTCAATCTCATTCCACAAAGCACAGGCTTGGTTCAGGAGGGAGGGAAAAAAACAAACAAACAAACAAACAAACCACAAGTGAGTTACTTTTTTCACCAGAGTAATCCCATGGTCTTCAGCGTGGCAACTCACATACATAAGTGTACAAGGTGAGATAAAATGGAAAGACTGTGTAAAAAGACAACGCTATGTTAAAAGTAAAAAAAACAAACAAAAAATTCAACCCACTATTCACTGACATCCATGCTTTACAGTGCTGAAAGTACATTCTTCAGAAAAAAACCAACCCGTAAATGGGACACACTTTTATTTAACAGATCATTAAGCCAAGAATTACTGCAGCCCTAAGAAACCTATAGTCCCTAGCCAGCCAGGAAGATGTGCTAGACTAGGAATTGCTGCCAACACCGAGACAGCACCTGGCCATCGTAAAGACATTACCATTGAAAACTAGCACCCCAGTGTCTAGTAAGTTAGCATGGAACAGTCAAAGCAGCAGGAATGCCGACAGTCAGTAAGCCTTAGGAAAAAAACTGCACAGGCAGGAGGAATGAACTGAATGAGAAAGTAAGTGGCATTTTAAAAAAATATTAGAAATACTGTATTAACACAAAGATGTGGGTAGTAGCAGATCAGTAAGATTTCTGGAGAATATCCAAAAGTAACATCCACAAAAAAGTGAGCAACAGCAAGCCAAGGAAAGAACGCCACACAACTTCAGAAATTACCAAGAACTTAAATCACCCATCACACCGCCTAGTGGAAGACTCAAAATACCACCATGAAGAAGCGATTTGCAAGCAGTAAAGTTCTAATGAACGACTCAGTGAGATAGTGATCAGTAGGCACAGTAGTGGGACCCAGAGGAAAGAAATCCACTGCAAGTGAGGAGAAACTAGTCTTCAAAATAAGCAGAGCATTAAGGAAAAATACCTTTAAGCAGAAGAACAAACATAAGTTAGTACTTCCTGTTGAACAAAAAAAGTACAATAAAACTGGGAAAAAAGAATCTAACTGATGATAATGTAGACAGAGCTGGTCAAAAATAGGAATGTGTGTCTGGGAAAATACCAATATTTCAAGTTGTTCTGAATTATGAAACTTTGAAGTTCCCTCTAATTTCTTAATGTTCCTTTATTTTCTTTGTTCTTAGGAAATGCTTTGCAAGACTAAGGATTTAGGAAACACAGGCTTAATCCAGATACAATATTTCACAAACAACTAGACAGAAAGAAGCTAACACTTTTTTGGGGCTGACCTAGTAGCATGGGTAGGAAAATGTCTTCTACTGCCTGGATTTACTTACTTTGAAAAGAATAGCAAATTAAGCAATTGGGTACTATGACTCAATTTCATAACTGTATGGCAAAAATTAGGCCTCTAAATCAATATTTAAGCTCTCAAACTGTTTGATTTGCAGGTGCACTAAGAATTCACAACTCCAACATAAGTCATGAGGAATTACAGGTATATCAGCACATCTGAAAACCAGGCCACTTACTTAGGTGCCTAAAGATGGATTTGCAACTTTTTTTGGCCCCCAGGTTTGAAAAAGTGGGTTATTTACTCTTTCTAGAAAGGCAGTAGAAGCAAGATTACATTTCTGTCAGACATCCTGTTAGGTTAAAGGGATGTTCTCTTTGCATATGTTATTCTTCAGAAAGCTATCTGCTAAAAATGGATTCAGTAGTTTTGAGATAATGCTAGGATGATGTCCCAGCCTCAAATTTGTTCAGACAACTTCAGATACATACTAGCTAAAGTGATTTTAGCCCTGTGACATTAGTAAAGAGAATCTGCAATCAATACATATATTTGACCTTATATCAGGGCTTCAAGTTCACAGGGATCACAGTCCTAAAGCCACTTGTATGCTTCAAGTCAAAAAAGTCCCCTGTAGATGCACGGCTAATCAAATACTTACTTAAAAGGGTGTTCTGCTCAGCTCTTCTGAGAACTGGAAATAGAGGAATTAAAACCTTGTCTCCTCCTGTCTTCACTGTGTGTATCAGTCTCTCCACAAACATATTCATACCCCCAACATAAAAAAGTGGGAGTAAGAAGAATAGAAGGTCCAAATTTTTTGAACAGAAGATCTCAATTTTGAAGTTGCCAAAAAGGACCTCTCTTTTGAGTATGTAAAATCTTTAAGGTTCTCTCATGACTGATGAATAGTCAGCCTTTAGGAATCTTCCCCTCTGGACCTCCTGTGGTATGAGTGTTGTTTTATGATTATGCCAAAAGACCCAGCTGTCATGGCTAGCCCACCTACACAGCCCCTCCCATTCTCCTTGACCTTTGTGCTACAGACATGCTATGACTATGAAAAAGTAATTGTGATATTATACTGAACACAGAATATAACTCTATCCCTCCTTGCACAATATTAACCTCTTCTTATTAGGGGCTGTGTTTTTCTTGTTTGCTCTTTAGCTTTGTACATTCAGAAATCAGTCAAGCTGTACAGAAGCAACACATCCTGCACTATTTAATAAATCCACAGCTCAGTCAAGACTGGTTCTATACCGTGTGTGTGGACTTTTCTTCCAACTATCAAGCAGGTTAGCTTCTTCAGTACATTATACATAAACATTTTTACTTTCTTTATATCTATGAATGTATACGGTGATCATCATGAGTTAATCAAATTGGATGGTTACTAATGTTTAACACTTCTCAGAGGTCACATAAGAATAGAAAAAAGCAAGTGTGTTAAAACATCATTCGTTCAGTAATTAATCTCTCTCTCTTTGACATGTATTTCCTTTCTTGTCATGAAATGTACTGTATTTTTCAGAATCAAATATATGGCAAAACACATCACTGAATATATATTTCTGATTCAATGAATTTGGCAAGTGTCTCAGAAACATTACACAAACAATTTTCCCCAAAATAACATTTCCATTTATTTAAAAAGACAATTTTATTTTATATTTTCTAAGACATTTAGATATTTTCAACTCCAAATGCTGTTTACAAATCGCTAACTCCAATTTCCATAAGAACTAGATGTGCATCCTCAGGGTGCTCTGCTTCAGTTGTGCATGCACCTCTTGAGCTCAGATATTTTCCATTAGCAGTGTTTGTTTGACCCATGCAGGCACTGCATATAACCTAGTGCTGCAGCCTAAATGGTATGTAGAACTGCAAAGATGAACCACCCTCAGCTCCTTCTCTATCTGAACATCCAGCAAAGAACAGTCTGAGGCACAGAGGAAGGAGGACGGGTAGTGGAGCACCTATAGGAAAACATCTTGAAAAAACAGGTGAGTAACCTGTTTTTTGAGTACCCTGTGGGTATTCCACTTCAGGTATCCACACAGGAAGAAGGGAGCTTTGGGATAGAGTCTAAGATAAAAGACAGAACAGCAGAACAAAGCTCCACATCATGAATAGTGTTTAGAAAAGTTACACACCGAAGCCCATGTACAAGCTCTGCATATCTCAGTCATTCGAATGGTCTTGAGTAAAGCTGCAGAAGTTGCCTGTTCTCTTGCAGAATGTGATATTATCCTTTGGGAAGGATAAACCCAGACAATCATTTGTGTCATAGCAAGCATATGCCCAGAGATCCACTTTGAAAGTCTCTGTGAAGAGATCATGGATTCTTTGGATCTTTCCATGACACAGACAAACAATCTGGATGATTTCTGAAATTCCTTGGTCCTATCTAGAGAAATGGTCAATGGCCATCTCACATCTAAAGTATGAAAGGAGTCCAACACTGAGATTTATGTGGTTTAGGAGGAAAAATACTGATAGATAAATATCCTGGTTAAGATGAAAATCTGACTGAACTTTAGGTAAGAATTTAGGGCTAAAGTCACCAGATACCCATATTTATTAGGGACAATCTTGATATTTGGGTCTTTTTCTTCTACAGGCACCTATTACACCTCACCCTCTGTCCCAATTTTTCATACTTGCTGTCTGGTCACCCTTTTTAGGGCACAGCCATAGAGAGATGTTGTCTTTGAAAAATACCATAAATGTTGTCTGCCATAGAATCATAGAATATCAGGGTTGGAAGGGACCTCAGGAGGTCGTCTAGTCCATCGCCCTGCTCAAAGCAGGACCAATTCCCAACTAAATCATCCCAGCCAGGGCTTTGTCAAGCCTGACCTTAAAAACCTCTAAGGAAGGAGATTCTACCACCTCCCTAGGTAACCCATTCCAGTGCGTCACCACTTTCTGAGTGAAAAAGTTTTTCCTAATATCCAAACTAAACCTCCCCCACTGCAACTTGAGACCATTACTCCTTGTTCTGTCATCGGGTACCACTGAGAACAGTCTAGATCCATCCTCTTTGGAACCCCTTTTCAGGTAGCTGAAAGCAGCTATCAAATCCCCCCCCCATTCTTTTCTTCTGCAGACTAAACAATCCCAGTTCCCTCACCCTCTCCTCAGAAGTCATGTGCTCTAGCCCCTTAATCATTTTTGTTGCCCTCCACTGGACTCCTTCCAATTTTTCCACATACTTCTTGTAGTGTGGAGCCCAAAACTGGACACAGTACTCCAGATGAGGCCTCACCAATGTTGAATAGAGGGGAATGATCACATCCCTCGATCTGCCGGCAATGCCCATACTTATACAGCACAAAATGCTGTTAGTCTTCTTGGCAACAAGGGCACCTGGGTGACTCATATCCAGCTTCTCGTCCACTGTAACCCCTAGGTCCTTGTCTGCAGAACTGCTTCCTAGCCATTCGGTCCCTAGTCTGTAGCAGTGCATGGGATTCTTCCGTCCTAAATGCAGGACTCTGCACTTGTCCTTGTTGATTCTCATCAGGTTTCTTTTGGCCCAGTCCTCTAATTTGTCTAGGTCCCTCTGTATCCTATCTCTATCCTCCAGCATTTTTACCCCTCCTCCCAGTTTAGTGTCATCTGCAAACTTGCTGAGAGTGCAGTCCACGCCATCCGCCAGATCATTAATGAAGACATTGAACAAAACCAGCCCCAGGACCAACCTTTGGGGCACTCCACTTGAAACTGGCTGCCAACTAGACATGGAGCCGTTGATCACTACCCGTTGAGCTTGATGATCTAGCCAGCTTTCTATCCACCTTATAGTCCAATCATCCAGCCCATACTTCCACCAAGGCCTCAACCTCCCCAGTCCTGTGAGTTGACATGGTAGCTACCAGAAAGGCTGTCTTCCTAGATAAGTGAGGCAAGGAACAGGTTGCCATAGGTTCAAACAGCAGTTCTATGAGGTATCAAAGTACCAGGTTAAGATCCCAAGAAGAAGTAGGATCCTTAACATGGGGCCAGAGGTTCCCTATACCCATGTAATGAGGACACAGGGTAAGCAGATATGGAAACTCCTTTTAGTGGGGGATGAAATGTTGATATCACAGCCAGATGAACCTCAGTGGAGCTAAATGATAACCCTGATTTCTTCAAGTCCAGCAGGTAATCCAAGATGTCTGAGAGTGAATAAGATTCAGGTACAAGATGGTGAAAGTGACATCAGTGATTGAATCTTTTCCATTTCTGAAGGGAATTCAAGTTGACTCTTCTATCTGTTGTAATATCTGTCGTACTCCTGTTGAGCAGGTGTATTCTAACTAACTAGGAGCCATGCTCAGAAATGGAGAACTTCTAGGTTTTGTCGAAGCATGCAACCTCCACCTTGGGAGAGGAGATGAGGGATGCTCAGAAGCTTAAATTCCAATTGAACACAGGTGAAAAATGTACTGATACCTTTTCTGTCTTGGCCAGATAAGTATTATAAGGATTATAGTCCTGTCTGATCTTGTTTGTCACCCTTAGTATTAGTGGTGTTGGAGGGTATGCATAGGAAAGGCCATTTGACCATGGGAGGAGACAAGCATCCCCTAAAGATTGACAACTGAGGCCTCTATTGAGCAGTGTAGGGGGTACTTCTTGTTGCCGAATGTGGTGGTTAGCTGCACCTGCGGAAGTTCCCACTTTTGGAGTATCTCATGAAGAATTTGAGTCTCCAAATCCCATTGCTAGTCCTGAGAGAAGCACCTGCTGAGCATATAGGTTGTGACATTCTGAACTCCAGAAGGTAAATATCAAGATGTGATTTTGGTGGGCTATACAGCAGTTCCATAACTTTAGAGTTTCAGAGCACAGAGAGGGGATTTTGCTCCTTCCTATATGTTGATATAGAACATGCAAGCCACTTTGTCCATCTGAATCGTAACTGATTTACCATTCACGAGGGGTAGAAGATGAAGGCAGAAGTTCCCTAACTGTCTTGAATTCCAACAAATTGATATAGAGAATTTAGAAAGTATTGAGGCATGCTCCCACCTGAACAATGATATATTATAGCTCCTGTTGGAGCTGAGTAGATGAAAGGGACACCCACATAGACAGAGTTTATTTTTCTGCCACTCTAGGGAGTTGTTCACCTGGAAGGGAACTGTGACCTGTTTGTTCAACCTGTTTCTGGTTGAGGACTACATACTTATGAACCAACCCTAAAAGTAGTGGAGGCATAGTCTTGCATTTTCAGCCACAAAGCTGCTTGCTGTTGTAAAACCTAGGAGGTTATATAGTTCCTTACTGTAGTCTGGGGGCTCTCTTGAATTATCCGGACCAGATTTGCCAAAGTTAAATCAATCAGTCTGTGGGAAAAAAGACCCTGACTGCTAATGAATCTAAGTATGCCCCTGTGAATTGTATGCAGGGGCTTAAGTGGATTTTTGTTGTTGTCGTTGTTTAGCTAGACACCCCATTTCTGGAAGACAGAAACGGCTGTCTAAGTTGAAATCTGTACCTCTTCATAAGATCGGCCTTTGGAGTAGGCAATCATCAAGATATAGGAAGACTAAAATCACTTCTCACTGAAGGTAAGCAGCTACTACTGCTAGAACCTTTGAGAACACCCTTGGGGCCAAAGATAGACTGAAAGAAAGTACTTGGTATTGAAAGTGATCCCGGCCTATGGTAAAATGTAGCTAATTTCCTGAGTGTGGGATGTATCTTGACAGGGAAATAGATGTTCTGCAGGTCAAAGTCCAAAAACCAGTTTGCTACCTCTAGAGAAGAAATTATAGCTGCCGGAGACCCGACCCTAAATGCAGAGATTTTAAAACTTTGTCGAGTTGTCTCAGATCTAAGATTGGTTTCCACCCTCTATCCTTCAACATGAAAAAATACTTTCAGAAAACCCTCTTTAAGGAGACAATACCTTCTGACTCAGTATAGTTTCATGAGAGGGATCTCTGAAGAGAGATGCAGAAGGGGAATAGGAGGAAGGGACATGAAGTAGATGATGTCATCTGATGTTATAAGGTCTATAACCCACTTGTAACTAGTATTATTCCACCAAGCCTGTTGGAAATAGGAAAGGTTGTCTCCAAAAGTGGGAAGATGAGTGAAAGATTGCAGCTTCCAGACTAAAGACAAAGGAGGAATTGAACCTTCAACCAACCTGTCAAAACTTGTTGTTTCGATGACAACTGGATAGTTACTGAAGGAGGGTGAATAGCTCTTCCTCTGCAGTCTTAGTCTCTATCAGGTTCAGCGGGGCAGGGTGTGATCTCTGGGCTATTTGAGACCTGCTAAATTGCTTGTTGATCATGGTGTATATATACCCAGAGTCATTCAGTGAGTGTAGGGACACATCCTTAGTCCCCGAGAAGATCTTCCAACCAAATGGGAGGTCCACAACAGAATTCTGAATCTCTCTTGGGAACCTCAACAGCTGGAGCCATAATGTCTCACACATAACTGCTGTGGAGATAGATACCACAGATATCACCACCAGAGCTAAGGAATCCTGGAGACATACACTTGGTTAATAATTTACCATCCATGATGATGATGTTCTCTACGCTCCCATGGAAGACATTCAATCAAGGCTCCAAACTTTTAATTTGTGAAGTTCTACTTGGCCACAATCACTTGATAGTTTGTGATCTGAAATTGGAGGGTCACAGATCAGTAAGTCTTTTGTCCACAAGATCTAACGTCTTCTGCTGCTTATGATAAGGGGTAGACCTCAAATAATGCTGCTTACTCCTCATTTACAAAATCCACTCTCAAGCAATTAGATAGGGAGTAGGAAAACAAAAATTCTGAGTCTCTGGGAGGAACAGAATATGTCTTGTCCTCCCATTTGAAAGTCAGCAGGATGGTGGCAGGAGTTTGCCATACAGTCTTTGCTGGATCGAGGAGTACTTTATTAATGGATAGTGCAATCTGGGTGGGTGTCGCCCACTGCAGAATGTCCAGGACCTTGTATTGTGAGTCTTTAACCTCCTCAAGAGGTATTTGAAGGGCATCAGAGATTGACTGTCTCATTTAGAGAGGAGTATGAAATAGGAGTTTGAGGGTTGAGCTTCCTTACGCACGCTAGTCACCTGTTCTTCAAAGGACTCCTCTTGTTGGGGGTTGGTAGAGGAGACTGTGTAACCCTAGCCACTCGGTGCAATTACACTGGCAAATTTCTGCTGACGTGCCACCCGCAGATCACTGTATGGGCACTGGGGGGCCCATATGGGAAAGCAGGTGACACCGACGACTGATCCCACCATCCCTATCATGGATGAGGATCCTTGTCAAAGTATAGATGCCTGTAGCGATGTGGAGAGAAACCTGCACTGATAAAGAGAAGACTGATTGAATGTCTCCTTCATCCCCCCTGGTGTCCTTCAAAAGGGAGGGGACCTAGCAGAAAAAGGCAGATAATCTTGCGGTACCAGGAAGCAATGGTAATCCAGAGGCTGGGATCTCGATACCGAGAGTCATTCAGTACCCATACGTAGTAGGCACTCCAGCTCATTTAAAACTGACAAGTCCCTGAAGTAGCAGAAGTCCTGTGGTACCAAATGGATTGGCATCAATGCAGTAGTTGAGGTGGATGATACCATTGATTTGGAGTGTGTAGGTGCTGGGGTTGAAGGTGGCTGGTGCTTCAATTTTGCCAGTACTGGCAGTGCCAAATGAGAAGGTATTGATAATAAAAGTCTGACATAGATGGTGCCATTCTAGAGGACTGTATCCTCTAGACCGTCCTGTACTTTATACATAGTACACTGACCTGCTGAAGTCATTCTTCTCTGAAGCATTCTGGGATCTCCTGGCCCTACTGGTACCAGAAGAAGAGTCCTTTGGCTCCACAATACCAAGTGGAGAGGTCAAAGCCTCCATCTCCATAGACTTAACAGAAGACCAGGACCTTTGGGGAACCAACTCATTATGGTGGGAAATCGAGCTCCTCTGCAGCCTCTGAAGTCTTCCCCTGCTTAGGGGAGACCTTGGCCTAGGATGAAGGGGCACTGGATCCGTCTGAAGACAGATGTATGGAGCAGAGGTCCTAACCTGACTTGGGAAGCAGGTTGAATGGAGTGTTCCATCATCAGAAGTCTTATTTGGTCTCCAAATTCTTTCGTGCTCTGCATTTGAGAACCAGGTAGAAGTTATAGGATTCTTCCAAGCTACAGACACACATAAGAGTGGCTATCACTGATCCAGTTGACTTCTAGACAAGAAAGGCAGCATCTGAAATCTGATGAGCCAGAAATGCCCAGCCATGCCAAATAAGCTCACTAGAAAAAAGGTAAGGGGGGAGGAAAAACAAAAAGGAAGAGGAAAAGGTCATGAGAGGAAGAGGAAGAGAAAAAGTAGTGAGAGGAAAACCTCTTACTACTATCTCACTAATTCTATACTAACAAAACCACAAGAAGAAATACTAAACAAACAAACAACAAACTGTAGAAGACACTGAGGCATGCACACGACAGACATATTAGATCTCTATCTCAGACTGAGGGACTAGAGAAAGAACTGAGGGTCGTTCTCCCACACATGCGCTCTGTATACAACTTTGTGTCACACATTGTGTATAGAGTGCATGTGCACGCCAAAGGACACTGCTAATGGACAATCTCCAATCAAGGACTTGAGAGGTGCATGTGCATTTCAACTGGAGCACTCGTAGGGACACTATATGAAGAAGAATAATATATAAGGATGGTGCACACCTATGTTTGCTTACAAACAAACTCAGAATCAAAAAGTGTCCATTTTCTGGTGAGACATGCTGTTGGTTTCTTTTCTTTAATAAACTAATAGAAACAAAAATGCATTATTGGAAATAGAATTGGAATAGTTAACATTTGTAATGCTGAAAATGTATATACATATTGTTCACTCTCCAGCTTTGCACAGCTGAGATATTCAGTCTTTTAGTGAAGAAAACCAGGGGAAATTTTATTCTGTTTCTTTATTCTTTCACAGGATGGGGGTCTCTATTTGACTTACATTATCAGGACATTGATTTTGCAGGAACACAAGAAAGAATGCATTGTGATAACATTACTCTACAAGCAGCATACCAGGCTATGATTTTTTTTTGTACTATAATTAATCAGAATTATGTATGCAAAACTCTTAGGAAATACTAAGTTTAAAACCCACAGTCATATGTGTCAAGAAAAAATAAAATAAATGAAAACCATAATAACTAGGTAATATAAAGAACAAGAGTAGAGAAAATAATTTCCCCCCTTATCCATTTTAAGTCTCCTGAATAATGATCATGCCTGGTGGTGTATCTTGCAAAATCAGCCCCCATTTGGTGCATTGTTGTACCTGATTTTACATAACATGCTGGACATTTATTTACATTTTGGAGATTTGGACTGAAACGTACAATTCAAAAAGGGACAATATCTTAGGTTTTAGTCATTCATATTTTGTTTTGTTTTTTTCAAAATCCTATATTTATTCTTAGCATCTAGATATTAGGAATCAGTACATTCATAACATTCTTTGAAGCAAAGATCCCTTAATCCCATGTTCTCCATGTTATATCTTGGGGGCAGCCAGTTTAGGAAGAAATCACTTGAGGCCAGACAGCAGACAGCTAACAAAACTACCATTTATTTACACACACAGAGCTCACCTAACCGGCTGAAGCAGGCTAGGTCATCCCTAATAATCAAACTCAGTTGCCATGAAAACAAAAACCATGACAACCAAATACACAACATATTCCTCCCCCACTAATAAAAACATCCCCTAAATAAAACACACACTAGACTAGAGAAGGAGGGTAGACTGCCTCCATTCCCGGCTAAACCCTGGGGATTATTTTGCCCCATAACTGTGGGTTCACCCTAGCTAAAGATCCAGCCAATAAGGAGGCCTTCTGTCTCGAGGGTGGATTACGGTGAACTCCTGGTGTTGTTGCAACCGAAAGTACCATGGGCTCAGGGTCCGCAGCACGAACAGGTGTGGAGGTGGTATCAGTTTGTGCTGGGGGGGGTATCTCAGCCACCGGCAGTAATGGAGGAGAACAGTCAGAAACAGGTGATTCGTGATTCGTTGTCTCACCAGAAGAGGTGAAGTCAGACCACTCAACTGAAGATGTGTCCTGAGAACTGGCATGACCTGGCAACAGCTGATCTACATGTCGCCCACCAGGTAAGATTCTCTGCAGTCTGGACCTGGTGTAGGAAACAGGTCCTGTTTGAGTGATGATCGTGGCAGGGACCCATTTAGCTCCAGGAAGTATAATTCGCGAGCAAAACTGGCTGTCCTCGAGGGCTAAAAGTTCGGTCTTTTGCTCTGGGTGCCCCGTCTGATGACTTGATATTGCTGCTGATGTTGCACCAATTTGTCAGGGTTCAGAAGGTTTCAGCAGATCAAGCAAGTGCGGCAGCTGTCGTCCATCATTAGAAAGGCCGGGGATGCCTGGGTCAGTAGCATGAGGTGTGTTTCTGTAGGAAAAGTAAGAAGGTATCCAGATGCTTTTGAATGGAGTGTTGTCCCCTTGCTGATTTTCCAAAGCGTGTTTCATTGTCTGCAAAATCTTTTCAGCTAATCCATTGGGGATGGATGATATGGTGCTGACGTGATGTGGTGTATCCCATTTGCCTTCATAAAATTTTGAAACTCCTGAGAGACAAACTGCGGTCCGTTGTCGCTCACAAGTTGTTCTGGCAGACGAAAGACTAAAGAGTCCCTGTTAGTTTTTGGATAGTACTCTCTGCAGTAGTGGACTGCATGCTATAGAGACTTCTGGCCATTTAAGATGGTGGGCATCTACTGCCACCAAGAACATGCTTCTTCAAGGGGGCCAGCGAAGTCAATGTGAATATGTTTCCACAGGGTTTTCAGGCCAGTCCCATGGTGTAGGGGGCCACTGGGGCTGCATTCCTCACACCCTGACATGACATACAAGCTTTTGCCTTCTATCTTCAATAGCACTGTCCAATCCAGGCCACAAAAATAGCTTCGTGCAATTTCCTTCATGCGCACTATTCCACAGTGACCGGAATGTAGCTGTTCTAACATCTGTGATCTCAGTGGTGGTGGAATAATGACACGTCTCCCCACAACAAAACAACCAGATTGGGACTGATAACTCTGTCCTCCTGGACATGTAGGTAACAAGGTCGGGTGGAGACCGGAGAGGTTTGTCAAGATTTTCCATGGCATCACCAGGTCCATAACTTGGGACAATACTGGGTCAACGCGAGTTGCCTTCTTTATCTGAGTAGCAGTGATGGGTGTATTCTCTACCTGTTCAAAGTAGAAGATTTCCTTTTGGGCACTATCTTGATGTTTGACCGGCAAAGGCAACCTTGAGAGGCCATCTTGCATTGCCGTGCAGAGTGGATTTCCGATATTTGATTTCATATGTGTGTGCTGAAGAGTAACAAATGCCCAACGTTGCATACGACTAGCAGCTATGGGGGAGATGCCTGTGTAGGGTCCAAATATTGATGTCAGAGGTCGATGGTCTGTGAGAAGAGTAAACTTTTCCGCCCAACAGGTACTGATGAAACTTTCCAAATTCCAAAAACAATTCCTAATGCCTCACGTTCGATTTGGGCGTAGTTAGTTTCTGCTTTGCTTAGAGTGCTGAAGCAAAAGCAATAGGTTCTCTCTTCTCCCAAAGGCATAATGTGTGACACGACTGCTCCCACTCCATAAGGGGAAGGCATCGCAGGCCAATTGTAGGGGTAAGGATGGATCAAAGTGCGTTAGAACTTCAGAATTTAGCATGCATCCTTTGCTTTGTTAAATGCAACATCACGGGCTTCAGTCCACTTCCCAGGCCTTGTTCTGCCCAAGGAGCTCATGAAGTGGTTTTAGCAGTGTGGCGAACTGTGAGATGAACTTTCCATAATAGTTCAGTAGTCCTAGAAACGAGCGCAGCTGGCTTACATTTCGAGGTGGGGGTGAGCCTCCACAATGCTTTAACTTTTGCAGGGCTTACGAAGACCTGCAGAATCAATATGATGTGCCCATGATATTCAACAGAGGGCTTGAAGAATTCACACTTGTCTTTGCGAACTCATAGGCCATACTCTTCCAGTCTTTGTAGGGTAGCCTCTAAATTCTTTAAGTGATCCTCTTCATTCCTTCCAGTGACCAGGATATCATCCCACGAGATAGCACTGAACTCCTGACAAGCCACACAAGATCTGGTCCAATAGCCCTCTGGAACAGGGCGGGAGCAGACTCATTATTCCGAAGGGTAGGCGACAGTATCGATAAAGCCCCTTATGAGGGGGTTATTGAGTCACAATAGTCAACAGCTCTTGGGACTTTTCATCGACAATGCAATCTGTAAATATGCTTGACTCAGATCAATCTTACTGAACTTTTGTCCTCCAGCAGGCCTGCGAAGAGTCATCGATGCGGGGAAGCGGGTATTGCTCTGCACACAACACTGGGTTGACAGTGACTTTAAATTACCGCAAATCCGGAGAGCCATCTTTCTTCACTATTGGGGACTATAGGAGTGGCCCATGAGCTATGGGTAACTGGTATTAGGACTCCATTGGTGACCAGGTGCTCCAGGTCTGCTTCAACTTTTGGCCTGATGGCATATGGCACACTTCGGGCTTTCAGATATTTTGGTGGACTGTCAGGTTTAATGTTCAATGTCACAGTGTTTCCCTTCATACTTCCCAAATCATCAATCTCCAAAAACAGCAGCATGTTTCCTTAGTATAGGGGTTAGATGGTTTCTTCTTTAGTCATCCGGTGCACTTCTGCCCAGTTTCAGCTGAATTTTCCAAGCCAAGACCTACCCATTAAGGCTGGGTAGTTACCTCTCACCACAAACAGTGGCAATTTAGCAGCCTGTCCATTGAGCTCCACCTTAACATCAATAGTGCCCAACATGGGCACAGCTTCTCCCGTATACGTCTTCAGAACAGTTTTTTGTTGCCTTAAGCGGAAGATGCTGTAGCTTTTCTTTATACACAGTCTCGGAGACCAGCGAGACGGCTGCACCAGTGTCCAGTTTCATGCGTATAGGTTTGCCATCCAACAACAGGATACCCAGTATTCATGTGAGCCCACTGCCAAAGACAAAACATGCAGTGGCACTTCTGCTTGCGATGAGGTGTCACTTGATCATTCCTGGGTCTGCTCTAGGGTATGCAGGGTTCCTCTTTGTTGGCCAGACCACAGGCCTCTTTTTTTTTGTTTACAGGCACGCACTCAATGTGTTCCTTTTTGCCACAGTGTCGACACACCAGGTCCTTACACCAGCATTCTGATGCCTGGTGCCCGGCTTACCACAGCGGTAACATTCTTGACTCTGCACAGTTTTGTGGGTAGGTTCTTGTGACACTTTTTGCACCCTAGGAGATACACCGATGTATTGTGCCTCCCTTGTAGCCAGTTCCATGGAGACAGCAATATCAACAGCCTTCTGTAATGTAAGCTGAGCCTCTGTCAGTTTTCGCTTCTGTATAGCTTCGCTGTACAGGCCACACACTAACCTGTCATGCAGGGCATCATTTAACATCTCTTTAAATTCACAGTGTTTTGCTAGCTTTTTTAAAATTGCTACAAATTGTACAACTATTTCATCTTCTTTTTGGTCTCTTTGGTGGAATCTATATCTTTCAGCAATTACCAGTGGTTTTGGGGAAAAATGGGACCCCAGGATTTCCACAACATCACTGTAAGATTTAGTCTCAGGCTTAACAGGGTGTAGTAAGCTGCATAGCAGGGAGTAGGATTTAGCCCCTACTACACTTAAGAATATTGGCACCTTCTTCACTTCTGTAATGTCATTTGCAATAAGAAAAAGCTCAAAACGCTCAGTATACATATGCCACTGCCCTATATTCTCATCAAAAGGTTCCAGTAGCATGGTCAGAGTAGCCATGATTTTTAGTTTCACTTTCACAGTCAGTGCAAACAAGCAGTTTTTTTGTTTGTTTGTTTGTTTTTTTTACCTTGACTTCTACTTCCTTCTGTTACTGGAGCAGCACCGGAATTGCATCCATCGTCGCCGCTTGTTATACACTTAGGGGCAGCTGGTTTAGGAAGAAATCACTTGAGGCCAGACAGCAGACAGCTAACAAAACTACCATTCATTTACACACACAGAGCTCACCTAACCAGCTGAAGCAGGCTAGGCTATCTCCTAATAATCTAACTCAGTTGCCACAGGAACAAAAACCATGACAACCAAATACACAACACTCCAAGTCTGCATGTTTGGACAATCAGACAGATAAAAGGCATACCTTTTCTGGATCTGTTGTTGTGATAACCCACACACAGTGTGCGTTATCTTCATATTGAACTGGGTAATTAGGTGATGTAATAATTCCACTTGGTCCACGCAGATTAGAACCACATGTTCTAGCTAGAATAATAACCACAAAGAGAAAAGGAATTAGTTTTTGCAGTGCAAAGTAATTTCTGGGAAACTATTTACAAAAAACTATTTTATAATTAACAGCCTATTGTACAAAAATGACAATGTTAATAGTCAGTAAAATAATCCTGTGCTGAAGAAGTTAGAATGGATTTGCAAAATCCTTGAAAAAGACTTAAGGAAGAAACACAGGAGTGCTTTTCAGTTCATGAAGAAAAATACTTACAATAAGAAAAAAGATAAGGCAGAGTAAATGAATTCCCTACATGGCAAGGGGAAATTCCACCTCAGTGGCAGCGCTGTCCACTGGCAGGCACAAATGTTCTTTTAAGGTTGCTCTGCAGGCCTCTGGGCATAGACAGGAGAAAGATTAGATGAGGAGGTACTGCTTTTTGTAACACTTTCCCCTGTTCTACACATGGATTTCTGTGATCTCAGTCCCCCTCATGGGAAAGGATGGTCCAGGCATTTCCGGGTTCAATTCCATGCTCCCTGACAGATTTCCTATGTGATTTTCACCAAATTTATGGGGGTAAAATGTTCAAAATCTCCTTAGTGACTTAGAGTGTGTCTACACTGCAGTTCAAAACTCACAGCTGGCCCATGCCAGATAACGGGCTCAAAGGGCTTGTGCTAAGGGGCTTGCTTGCAGTGTAGCTATTTGGAGTTAGGCTGCAGACCGGACTCAGTGACCCTCCCACCTCATTGACTTTCAATGAGATTTAGGCACTGAATTGATTAGTGTTAATGCCAAACTTTTAGGCATCCTGCAGCCTAGTGGAATTCACAAACTTGAGTTAGGTGTATTATGCATTAGGAGAACTGGGTGCCTAAATTAGGATTCTTAAATGCCTGCACACTGAATCACTAGCCAGAAGAAAATGCTAAGGAGAGGGGTGGAGCTTAATTACACCCCACTCAGGGAGTTGGGTGCCTGAGTCCAGAGTAGAGGGAGGCACCTATCTCTGCTTGGGATTCACAGCATGAACTCTCTCCTGGAGTTAGGCACCTAAGCCATTTTTGCAAGAGCTGCCACTGGGTCTCCCACCTCCCAAGGGGGTTCCCTAACTACTGGCTTATAGAAAAATTCTCACCCTCCCTTTGGCCCAATGAATATTACATTTATACACAGTAGAACAGCTTCAACAGGAGAGCACTGCCCCAAAATAACCCATAGCCCTGTGGTTCGGGAACTTTCCTGACATTGAGAGACCAAAGCCAAATTCCCTTGCCATATCAGACAGAGGGAGGCAACTGAACTTGGGTCTCCCACATCTTGGGTGAGCTCCCTAGCCATGGGGCTAAATGTTAAAAAGGGAGGAGGAACTCTGCCTTCTGTCTGTTTTGTGTGGGTTTAGGCCTTCTCTGAACAGACCTACTGGATTAGGCCCAGAAGGCAAGATAGATGGGGGAATGCCTTCTCTGTGAATCTTGCTGTGGCTTAGGGATGAAAAGCACCAAGTTGCCAGGCAATGTCAGGACTTAGATGGCTGATCACCTGCCCAGCCACTGAAATGTAGTCATGTTTGGAGACATTAATGGTGGAAACGTAGGCACCTTGGGATTATAAGCACTTACAGGGTTATGCGGCAGCTTAGTGGGGGTTTCATAAATGCCCATTGATTTAGGCACCTAAATTGGCAATTAACAGTGTCAGCAGAAAGGCCAAATGCATCCTTGCATCCATATAGGTAATTCTACCAAAGCATGAATGAAGAACACTAGCAAGCTAAGCATGTCTGTCAAATAGAGAACTATCACAGAGTATCAGGGTTAGAAGGGACCTCAAGAGGTCATCTAACCCAACCCCCTGCTCAAAGCAGGACCAATTCCAAGACAGATTTTAGCCCCAGATCTCTAAATGGCCCCCTCAGAGATTGAACTCACAACCTTAAGTTTAGCAGGCCAATGCTCAAACCACTGAGCTATCCCTCCCCCCAATATTCAGATTTAACAACATGAAAGGGAAATAATAGATTTAGCAGATCAGCATCTGCCTACTGCACCAACCAAGAGTAATTTTTAACCATTAGAATAACCGGACCAAAATCATGAGACCTGAATTAGAGGATGCTTTGGCCCCATGATTCAGTAGATGCAGCACAGCTCCAGTAGTCTAACCAGAAGAAAAACTTTTATTGTGACATTTCTTAAATTTTAGCATATTTCTTCTAAAGTCTGGCTACATTTTGGCCTTGATTCCAAAGGTGATACAACTATTTGGGTAGAGCTAGGGCCTTACCAATTTCACAGTCATGAAACATGGTCACGGACCATAAAATCTGGTCTCCCCCTTTGAAATCTGGTCTTTTGTGGGCTTTTACACTATACTATAGAGATTTCATGGGGTAAAGTCTCAAAGTGTGTTTCTCAAACTGGAGATCCTGACCCAAAAGGGGGTTGCAGGGTTATTTTAGGGGGCTCACAGTATTGCCACCGTTACTTCTGCGCTGCCTTCAGAGTTGGGTGTCCAGAGAGTGACAGCAGCTGCTGACCAACAGCCCAGCACTGAAATAAGGGTGGCAATACCATACCATGCCATCCTTACTCCTTCGCTCCTGTTGGCAGCAGCTCTGCTTTCAGAGCTGAGCTCCCACCAGCAGTCGCCACTCTCCAGTCACCCATCTCTGAAGGGATTGCCACTGCCAGCAGCAGCACAGAAGTAAGGGTAGCAGTACTGCAACTCCCCCCCACCACACACACACTGCCACAACTCCTTTTTGGGTCAGGACCCGTACAATTAGAACACCAAGAAATTTCATTTTTAAATATCTGAAATCATGAAATTTATGTTTTTTTAAAAATCCTATGACCATGAAATTGACCAAAATGAGCTGTCAGTTTGGCAGGGCCCTAGGTATAGCCATAAGAAAAATCATCTAAGTTGGTCAAAGCAATTACTTAATTGTTGTTATATATCTATTTTTCTACATTAAAGTGCATGCAGATAACTTTTGTAAGTAATTTGAAATTGACTTTTACTTGTGCCTGATGCTTCAGAGCAGGGGCAGCTCTAGGTATTTTGCTGCCCCAAGCATGGCAGGCAGGCTGCTTTCGGTGGCTTACCTGCAGGAGGTCCCCAGTCCCGCAGATTTGGTGGCACGCTGCAGAAGGTCTGCCAAAGCCACGGGACCAGAGAACCGACGGAACAATGTAGCTTGTGGCTGACAATGAAAGGAAATAAGTTTCCAAATTGAATCTCATAGAATGTATTACCTGCCCTAACTGCACTTTTATCAGTTGAAGGACTGTAATTCTACCTGCCATGCCTAATCGCTTTAGTACAACCATGATTCTACTCTGTATGCCATGGTATTCTTGCCATTGCTGGTTTCAAAGGCTGTCTTTAGATGTAATCTCGTTGGCAGTCCTTGCTCTTTTTTGAGTTTTACTATCACAGTTAGATGACAAGCCAGCTCAAAAGGATCAGGAGGAGATGGAACTTGGCCAGCCCCTCCTCCATGCTCTAGCAGAAACTGGCCACTACATGTGCGAAACGGCACAACTAAAGACTCTACAATTGTTCACAGCAGGCTTTTCCTTGTCTAGTGACTTTAAGTCCAGGAACACTAGTACTTGCCAGTGTGATGGGCAGGTCCAACACTCCTCCCTCTTCTGTTGGTATACATACTTCCACCTTTTCATTTCTTTGTATATATAAATATCTCCCTGTATCTGTGTGTTCCAGTTCCTAATGGCCGAAAGAAGTGAGCTGTAGCTCACGAAAGCTCATGCTGAAATAAATTTGTTAGTTCTTTAGGGCCACAAGTATTCCCGCCTCTTTTGCGGATACAGACTAACACGGCTGCTACTCCTGAAACTCCGCTCCATATGTCGTCGCAAAGCAACAAAGCCAGCTTTAGTCTGGGTATTAATTTATTAAGAGTCAAACTCACAGATTTTCCAAAGTATGTATTCTTTAATGTAAAATTTCGTTCTCCGAAGCAGGGGCGGTCGCACCAGCATCCCAACACGTGCCCTGGGGCGACAAGCTCGGGGCGGGCTCTCGCAGTCGCCCACGAAGCAGCAGGTTGCCTTCCGGCCGGCATGCTGAGGAGGTTTCTT
>NC_133771.1:44364484-44430474 GCF_003597395.2 Chelonoidis abingdonii
ATTGGTCCTGCTTTGAGCAGGGGGATGGACTAGATGACCTCCTGAGGTCCCTTCCAACCCTGATATTCTATGAGTACTGTAAGCAAGACAAGAGAAGTTAATACTCTACTCCAGTTGAGGTCTAATCAGCGTGGAGTAGCGTGTCCAGTTCTGGGCACCACATTTCAAGAAATATGTGGACAAATTGGAGAAAGTCCAGAGAAGAGCAACAATTGATTAAAGGTCTAGAAAATATGACCTATGAGGGAAGATTGAAAAAATTGGGTTTGTTTAGTCTGGAGAAGAGAAGACTGAGAGGGGACATGTTACAAAGCAGAGGGAGAAAACCTCTGAGGATAGGACAAGAAGCAATGGGCTTAAATTGCAGCAAGGGCGGTTTAGGTTGAACATTAGGAAAAACTTCTTAACTGTCAGACTGGTTAAGTACTGGAATAAATTGGTCAGGGAGGTTGTGGAATCTCCATCATTGGAGATTTTTAAGAGCAAGTTAGACATACACCTGTCAGGGATAGTCTAGACAATATCTTAGTCCTGCCATGAGTGCAGGGGACTGGACTAGATGTCCTCTTGAGGTCCCTTCCAGTCCTATGATTCTATGATGATAGTATATGTTGCATTGTGTAATTTAATTTATGAGATGGGAACACAGAGTACTGGCATCTTTGAAAGCCTGTCTATATAAATAGAGGTTGGCCCCTGGGTAGTGATGGAGACAGATTCTGCAACCAGGGAGGCAATGTGTCAATAATAGTGCCATCTTCAATTATGTCCATTGGCTTGCTAATTTCATCTGTTATCATGCTTGTGTATTAGGACAGCAAACTAATATGGTATTACTGCAACTATTCAGTAGGTACACTTCTCTTCACCCTGCCAAGGGGACACAGATGACACGCATCAGCACTTCAATCCTGGCACCACCACCCTAATACCAGCCCAGTAGGCTCACTCTCCAGCCTCATCCTTCCAGTCCCCTGGTTGCAAAGGTACTCCACATCCATAAGAGGCAGTAGCTATGCCAACAGGAGAAGTCTTCACACTGACATAGCACTATCTGCACACTGGGTTAAGTGTGTATAACTATGTCATTTAGGAGTGTGGATTTTTCAACATAGTTATACTGATGTAAGTTTATAGGGTAGACCTGTCCTAAAACAACAAACCTAGCAGCTCCATAGAGGCTGGCTGCAATTTGATCCTCATAGTGTTGTACAGTATTTAGCTATGCAAATCACATTGATCTCTAGGTTTGGGAGTGTCTCTAAACAGATCATCATCCCTTTAGAACTGAATTATACTATTTTTTTTCTTTTAACAATTAGGAAAATAGAGGATTCATTTAACATCTTTGTTAATTATCTAATGGAGGGGGTCAAAAGCATACTAAGAAAATTTGCAGATGATATTAAATTGGAAGGACTTGCAAAAATCAAAAAGGGCAGGGAAATAATACAAAGAGACCAAGTTTGATTTTTAAAAAATGTTAAAGGAGTCAAATCTTACCACGACAGATCGGTCTGTGGTCACTCCAAGCAGCTAGCGTATCTGTTACTCTCTGGCAAGTGATGCTTTTAGAACCCTGGAGCACATAATTATCCTCACAGGAGAACTGTACACTTGCACCCACCCTGAGAGTAATGGAAAGAAAAGGAGAAAGATTAGGTTTATTACAGAAATCCTTCAAACAACTGCAGCACCGCTAATTCAAGATCCAAACAAGCATTTAAGGAAAAGTTATCTTTTTTCCAGACAAGAAAGAGCTTATACTCTACAGAGTAAGAACTGTGAATGTAATCCAGCCACCATTGAGTGAAAAAATGTAAAACTCACTGTGCTGAACTAATCCTCTTCTGAAACTTACTTCAGAGGGTTAAACCAGGGATAAATTTGGTCTCAAATGTAGGGAAAGATGATTACCGTTACTAGAGGTGAAAGTGGGCCAGTAGAGGTCAGTACACATGCCAGTAAGAAGAGGTGAAAGTGGGCCAGTAGAGGTCAGTACACATGCCAGTAAGAATAGTCCTGTACGCTGCCCCTTTTGCTGACAGAGTGGGGCAAAAGGGGAAGCTACCTCAGGGCCTGGTGATTTAAAAGGGCCTGGGGCTCACAGCAGCAGCCAAAGCCCCAGGCCATTTAAATCGCCACCTGGGGCTGCTGGGCTGCATGGAAGGACTGGCTGGGGGAAGCTGACCTCCAGCTCCACCCCTTCTGCCCAAGGCTCTGACCCTTCTCGGGGCCTGGAGCTGGGCCCCCATACCGGTAAGTCTTTTAAGTTACTTTCACTCCTGTTACTATATATGGAGAAAACTTACTATATAGACGCTCCCTGACTTACACAAGCGTTCCTTTCCAGGATGCTTGCATTAGTTGAATTTTGCATAAGTCAGGAATGTATCTTTGACAATTACACACAAAAAAAAAGGAACAAAACTTATGGAACTTTTTCCGTAAGTGCAGATTTCCATAAATCAGCTTTGCATAACCTGGGGAGCGTCTGTATAAGTAATTTCAAAACCAATGCATGCGGTCTAGACAACAGTCCAAAGAACTTTTACTTCAGTGTCAGATAGAATAGCTAGATGTTTTAAAGGTCCTACTAAGCACTGGCACAGATCTGTAACAATAAAATCTCAAAAGTATATGAGGGGCAGTTTGAGGCATAAGTAGTAGCTATATTGCCATAGCTGCTTTTAATATTACATCCTGAAATGCTATTCAAGATAGCTGCTTGAAAACTTTTCTAACAATATGTTTTCCCATCAGAAAAGGCTGATTCAATTAAACAAACATTTTGTGGGAACATAGTTTTCATCAAAATTTTCAATGAAAAATTATTGAAATGATTCATTTTGATAATGTTGAAATATTTCACTTTGATGATATAACCTAGACTTAATGCAAACAGAATAGTTGCGTCAAAGTTAAAACTAAATAAATTTAATTTTTAAAACAAAATTAAAGGTTGATTATTTTTTTTCCCCCAAGAATGAAGCGTTGGAATTTCATTCCACAGAAAATTTCAAACTGCACACCCTTACCTGTCAAAGTCATGTATTTTATGTCAACCTCATGAAACACAGTTAAATTATATAGGCTTATTGTTACTATGAGAGTTAAAAAAAATCAGTAGTATAAATGGGTCACAAAATTGTTTGACTTTAAATAAGGGTAGCCAACTTGAAGAGATTGAGAAATGCTGCTTTAGTTGGAATTTGAGTGTGCTATTATTGCCCACTAGTAGCTGAAAGCCCATACTGTCACATAGGTGTGGCAGTTAGTCAAATTATCCACCCTCTGTGCAGTTCTTCCTCATACAACCAATGACATTGTTGCATGCAAATTAGCTGTAGAGTAAGAGTAGTGATTGGTTGAGTTACGTTTGCTATCACAATGGTCTAGGACTCTTAGCGTAGCATAGGGACATGCCTTACTGTATCTGTACACTGTGTGAGTGTAATTCATATTGTTAAAATGGCAAGTTTCAAAATTCTCCCTCCCACACACACACACCTACCTCTGAGCGGGGCTGGGGAGGGAGAATAATGGCAACTTTTTTCTCTCCCCTTTACCACTCTTTTTTGAAATTTCAATTTGGATTTGAATCAAAACAAAAAATTTGAATTGAAGCTAGACACAAAAAGATTCATGACAAAGAGAATCAATACAATAAGTTTTTTAATTCTCATAGGAAAATATATGAAACATTATGCCCTCCACCCTGGATTCCAAAAACCCTCATGCAAATTAAGGAACATGGGAATTTTTAAATAAATCCATTGTATATTTCATTTAATTTTTTTAAAAACTAATTAGGTAAGTTGCGACTTCCCCCCAAAAAGAAGTTGGCATTGACTCAATATTGAGTTGATTCTGTTCTAATTAAACAAATATTAAAAATCAGTGGAAAATATGGTGGGAGTACAAGGCTGAGCATTAATTTAAATGACATTTCTTCCTCACATTTGAATTCACAGACAGACACACTCTCTCTTTTACTAAACTTAAGTACAGTGTTAAGTGTTAGGTGGGTGGGTCGGGGAGGGAGCAAGGGGAGTTCGAGGAAGGAACTAACAGGTTAAAATCACAAAGCACACAAGAAGGTATTGTAATATTAGAGTGTCATTATTATGTTTAAAACTATGAAACCCTTGTCAAAGGACTTGTCACCACTGAATCAGCAGTGTCTAGACTGACTTGAAAATGAGCCCTCTCCCTTTCCATCAATCTAAATCACTAAGTGTCTTAACGCAGTCTTGGGAAGCTGTTGAATAATGTGCCTTTTCATATGTTGCAGTTCAGCAGAATATCTACAGTCATCATTCTTAGCATTCAATAGCAGCTTCTAGGGTCTTTACTTGAAAATACAAAAACATATTACCTTTCTTTTGTTCTTCACAAAATATTTCATTTTTTCCCAAAATCAAAGTAAAGCAAAGAACAGCATTATTTTACAAAGAGAATAGCTGAATGTGTTATTACACAGAGGGAAAAAATCCAATTGAACTTTTTATTTTTGTATATTCAGCAACTCCTTTATGTAGCCACTAAATGGGAGTCCTAATACACAGAATAGTATTGTTTCATGCTGTTTGCAGGTGAGGAGTTAACATTTATGAGGCAAGGAATAATCTCGGCTCTCTCATAATCCTACTGGCTACAATTGGAGAGGCTTTTTATTTCAGAAAAATAGGACTTTGGATAAATGACAAATGACTGAATGCACTGATATACAAGTTTTTTTGTACAGGTGGTGTTACCTGATTTGCCCGTTTATTTGAGGTATGCTCATTTATTAGGGTTACTCTTTGGGGGGGAGCGGGGAGATCCTGTAATTCTATCAATGTAGTGCTTGTGTCACTTGTGTTTTCACATGGAGCTCTATGTCTCCCTTCTGCAAGTCCCCTCCCAAAGGAGCTAACCTGCAGGACCTAGGTTCTCCAGGGCTGCGTTCTTCCAGTCCCAGAACCAGATGAATGAACACATACACATTCCCTCTCTCTCTCTCTCTCTCACAGAGCACGTCTAAGTGGACTGGGTCAATCAACACTCTCAAGCTAACCACTTATATGTCCCTGGACTCAGTGGGCTGGGTCAAGCAGGATTTTCAAGATGCCACCCTTATATGCCACAGGTACTGCACTGGAATAGAGCAAGCCTGAGCAGGCTGGGTCGAACAACACTTCCAGGCCGCCACACTTGTATGCCCCTGGACTCAGCGGATTGGGTTGAGTAGCACTTCCAAGCTGCCACCCTCTTATGTCACAGGTTCAGCATGTCCCTATCCCCACTTTCAAGTTACAATTGCTTGGGTAGTAATGCACTTGATAAGCAAACCCCACAGTATTTTTAGATGCTACAGGGATCTTCAGCTTAGGTAAGAGGAAAGTTGGTGCAGAGTAGCTGGGGAAGACAAAAATGCAACACAGTAAAGTTCAGTGAGAGAGGGAGGGAAGCAACCAGCTTAACCATAAAAGTTATTTATTGAATAATAGTGATAACTACACAAAGAGAGCCTAAACAAACATAACTGTTACATTATAACAGATTATAAATGCCATATATAGAAAACTATACCTGATCAAACAAGTCAGGGTTAAAAAGTTATACCTGAGGTAGAAAAGAGAGAGAGAGAGAGAGTGCGCGTGAGCACACACGCTTGGATCTCACCACTCCATGAAGGTTGAACTGGTCGGGGTTCTCAGGTGATGGTGGTAGTTCAAGGTCCCAAGTGCTCGAGACAGGCACAGCCCCCAGCATGATTAGTCAGGAGAAAATGAAGTCCCAGTGGAACTGATGCAGAGTTTGGATCCAGGTATCAGAACACTTATTCGAGCAAAAATGGTTCAAGGGAGAACACTAGATTTGTTTATGGGTAAACTGATGATTCAAAGGTTTTCTTTATGCTAGACAATAGAAACTGATAATTCCTGGCTACGGGTGATGTTCCTTCAAAGGGGCTCACAATGCAATCAGGCAGCTTCAGTATTTTGGATATCGATTAAGGATTCATTACAAGAATTATTCTGATAACTACTGAGCTGGGTGTGTGCAGGCATAGATTCACTAACATCTGGAGCAGAGATTCCCCCATGATGCAGTGCTTCCTTACTCTTCTGGTTCCAGAGCTCAGTGCAGTTCTTGCCTTAGAATCTCTGTTCTCCATTCTGTATGCTAATAGAGATGCCTCCCTGTCTCATCTTTGATGCAGATGAGGCTAGGGGAGTTGCCTTAATCCTATCACCCTTGTCAGGAAGAGTGTCTCCCACTGCCTTTTCATTGCTTTCTGTAAGCCTTTCCCCTGATCGGTTTTAGTTCAAGCTGAGGCTGGGGGGGGGCACGCTTCATGAGTCATACAGACTACATACTGCGCTCTGGTTCCCCAAGAACACAGAGCTGACTGGTATCCCTGGTTATATGCTACTCGCTGTACTATCTGAATGGATTTATCCTTACAACAGTCTTGTTAGGTAGCAGAGTATTATCTCCCCAGGGTCAAATGTGGGGGAGTGGAAAATAGAAGTAGCATGGTCTGCCCACAGTCAAAGCTTCATCCACAAAATAAGTTCCTTTCACTGGAGACACCATTCACTTACACCAGATGTTTAAAATATGATTACATCTACTCTGCAGTTCCTTGAGGTTAGCTCCCCTTCAATGTGGTTCAAATACACCCATGTCCTTGCTGGGTTCCTTCGGCCTGGCTCCAACTAGGTGAAGCTGAGAGGCCTCCCTGGCATTACAGTAATAGACATTTTGGAACTGACTCCTTTTTGAGTTTAAAAAAAAAAAAAGTTAATGGTGGTAACTTCAAGACAATTCTGGTGCTTAAATAATATATCATTTGTAATGTAAATCTTTATAATAGGATCCTCCTCCTCACTTTTCACGTGCTTTGATCATCAGTGAAGTAATTAACAATACTGAGATTTAAATGATCATTGGGTTCTGTAGTAACTTTTGTTTGAGATGAATGGGGCAATACATTCCTCAGAGCTATTGTTTCAGGCTCTCAGCAGATTCAGAGAGACCATACATGGATCATATTTTGAAAGATTTTCTCCCCATCATAAGTGCTAGAGTGTTCCTTTTCTAAAAAAATGAAAGCTTACATTCTGGAGCACAATGCAGCAGGTTGGGATAAGCATCAGTGCCTTGTACATGTGCATGCTTGCTCACCATGATGATCCCTATTATCCCCAGTTATACATGGGGAACTGAGACACAGAAAGAATAAGTGCTCATATGGGAAATCTCTCGTAGAGCCAGAAACTGAACCTAGATCTCCTGAGTCCAAGTACAATGTCTCAAACACAAAAGCATCCTTCTTCCCCCATATAACGAGATTATCGGGGTTGACTGAGATAAAGCAAAATAATCTTACCATAAAGTTAGAACTGGAATATATAGATGAACTAAAGCCAAGAGTGAAATATTAGAACCACACTTTCGGTATTAGTACTGTCAGTGGTTTGAAAGCAAAATAACTTGTTTTCATAATCATTTTCTTAAAGTTTGGTTCTACTCTGAAAAGTAGCCCTCTGAAAACAGCACTGTGGAACTGTAGGGGACCATATTTATTGTCTCAATTGTTTTAGGATGAAATTCTCAATTTACAAGTAAACAGATAGGCCCTGGAGGAGAATGATGGGTCTCATAAACAGACAGTTAAGGGTTAATTCCTCTTTTTCTGTAAAGGGGTAAGAAGTTCACAATACCTAGCTGACATCTGAGCAGAAGGACCAAAAAGAGAACAAGATACTTTCAAAGTTGAAAGAGGGGGAAACAGTCCGTTGTCTATGCTGTGTGGGCTTTTGCTGGACAGGGAGAAGGAACCATCCCACTCCTAATTTGTCTTAAAAGTAATTTAAGACATTCCTTCTCTAATTACTCACTACTAACAAGGTAGTGAGTAATTAGAGAAGTAATGTCTTAAATTACTTTTATTTCTATTTGTAATTTCTTTTGCAAAATAGAGAGACAATCAAACTGGGTTTCTGTGTAACTTTAAAATTTTGCCCAGAGGGAAATCCTCTGTGTTTTGAATCTGTTGTCTGTAGGATTATCTTGCTTTCTTATGTCACAGAGGTATTCCTTTCACCTTTTTTTCCCTTTAATTAAAAGTCTTCTTTTAAGAACCTGATTGATTTTTCCTTGTTTTAAGATCCAAGGAATTTGGATCTGCGCTCACCAAGAATTGGTGGGGGGAATCTTCTTGAGTCTACATGGGAAAAAGGGTAGAGAGACTTGGAGGATGGAAATTAGTCAAATCCTGCCAGGAAAAGGGGAATAAGGATGGGGAAATATTTGGGGGAAGGCAGAGTTCCCAAATAGCTCTCCCTCAAACGTTTTTTTTTAAAAACATTTGGTGGTAGCAGCGACTGTTTTGCCTAAGCTGGTAAAAAATAAGCTTAGGGGTTATTCATGCAGGTCCCCTCATCTGAGCCCTAAAATTCAGAGTGGGGGAGCACTTTGACAGTGGGTTTTATCTTTCCCCACCAACTGTATTCAGCTTAGGACCTCAGTCAAATTGAGTTAAGTCTTTATTACAAGCTCATGTTCAGTAAAGTTTCAGATGACAATATTTTGTCTACAGTTACATGTACACATTTTTTGTGTTTCTGTAAGGTTACAGGCAAACTTCCCATTGAAATAATTGGAATCAGGAACTTAGCCTGATTCTATGACCCATACTTACACTGAAAATATCATAGTCAGCATGCAGTTCTAGTAAAACTTCAACAGCTATGTGGAAGTAGAGCAAGAACTGTCAGGGATTTGAAGGGGATTTCAATGCAAACAGTCCCCTCTGTGAGCAAGAGTCAGGGTAGCTGTAACCCTAATAATGCGAGATTTGTAGAAGTGAGGATTGTGTGAGGAGACTGAAAAAGAACTGTGTGAGAAGTTGTTGCGATCTTGTGTTAGATAAGTATGGAATGCAGACTATAACCTAAATAGAGGTGAAAAAAATAAGATATCAGGATGACCTATGTATAAACAAAATGCAGCTGTTGCTCATTATTGTATCTAACAAGAGGTATAAATGCTTGCTGTAATTGTTTATCTGCAGAAAGACCTGTTTAGCTCTCTCCATGTAACTGCTAGAGATGATAAAGTATCTGACTTGCTGCACTCAACTTGAGTGAGAACTCTGTTTTTCTCCGACAGCTATCACAAGTAAAAGCAGAGAACCTGAACTCATGTCTTCCTAAGTAAATTCAGAAGGAAATACATATTTTGGGTTAAGATGGATATTTAACAGTTACAGAACATTAAGTTTTGTTTTAGTAATGTTTCCATTCATCTATTTAGAAAAAAAAATCATTTCATGGAGCATTTCATGCCTGTAACAAAGCTATATTCTTTTGATATTATAGCCCAGAGTCAAACAAACATCTACCAAGGGGAATGATAAAGAGAGTTAATTTTATTTATTGCAATAATCCACTGAAAATTAAAATAGCAAGGAAGATTTATTTTCCGAAACTTTCCCAATTAGTATGTCCCAATGCAAAACCTTAGATGTACTTTTCAAATGAAGTTATTTCTTTTGTTTATAAGCTTAAATATGAAAATGATCAGAAAAAAAAGTGTATATAAAAAGTTTAACATTTTAAAAAAGTGTTTAAAATATGTCCCCAAAGAAAAGTGAAATCCATGATAGGTTTATATTAGCTCAGACCACCTTAACCCCAGGTATCAGAGATATTTAGTAAGTGTACCTGTTCTACAGACATAACATAGTCAGGGTGCAGTTCTGCATGCATGGGAGTTTGGAGATGGCGGTACATTAGCAAACTAGTTCAGTCAGAGCTTTTATCATGGACTTATGTCTCTCTGTATGTAGCAGGCTTATGAAATCAATAGCAATAATTGTTGTGATGGGGCAACCATTATTTTAAAACCAGCCTCAAAGAAGGTGAACACAATTTGAAAACAAGTCTTAATACTGAAAGAGACATGTTTAACTTCACACAAGTGGATGGAATCCTGGATCTATTGAGGTCAATGGTAAAACTCGCATTGAAATCTTGGCTCTGCTGAAGTCACTCTATGAACAGTCGCTGCTGAAGTCAGTGGTCCTACTCAGAGGAGGTAATATAAGGAATATGAATAAATCCTTAAAGTACTGACAGTTAGTTTACAGTTCTAGAGCCTTCCATTTCTTAATGGACTTCAAGAAGTTAGTGGTTTTTGTTTTTTTAAAAATCCACCACCACACAGGAGTTTGTTGCTCTCCAAGTATTCAATGGAATTTTCCTGAAAAGGAAAGAAATTTCCCAGCAGAACAGGTGGAATTTTAATGCTACAAACCTTTTGCTTCCGAAATTAATACACAGATTTGTCATATTTTGGTAGAAACATATGCATTAAATAAATACTAGTTTCTTTGGTTGACTAAATCTCAAAAATCATGGAAAATTCATTTAACATATTGTCTTAAAAATGTCCAGCTTACATCTTAATGCTGTGTATATTTTAACTAATAGTTTACAACATTTATTTATTTAAAATCTGAATTAGAATCCTCACAATTCCATCTAACAAATAAATGAGATAAAGTGGATGTTTTCCCTTAAAGGAACAAACAGTGCTGTCAACATTACAGGATCTAAATACAGTGTAATGAGAGGAAACTGACGTTTCATTTGACTAACACAAGCTGACAATGACTTTAGAGATGTCTTGAAGTTCAGGAGTATCAACAAGCCTATATTTCAACCCTGGTAAAAACAATGTCTCTTGTTTTTCTACTTCTACTAGGATTAATCTACCAAATGGTGGGGGCTCTGTGTATGTGTGTTGCATTTTTTTTTAAATGAAGGCTATTTCCAGAGAAACACAAACCACTTTAATGACCATGCACTTCAACACTACTTATATCATAGGCTAATAGTTTGGACATTCAGAAAGTGCACAACTGGTTTATTGCATTACATGAGTTGTACTGATAGCAGGGCTTGCGCTAAAAGTCGAACTATAAGGATATTTCCCAGACATTGAGATGTATATCTATCTAAAATACTTTTAAAGTTTCCAACATGATCCTCTACTTCCTGTCCTTTCCTAACTGCTCATTCCCTCCCCAGGTACAACAGGCACTATTTAAGACCAAGGTATTAGTCACATTGGGTCTTTTCTAAATTCCTTGAAATAAATTACTTTTCAGATGTCAAGTCTCAGATTGGGTCCCAAACGAAATTGAAAATGTGTGTCTAGACCCCTAAGTAATAGTTAGCAGACACTTTAAATAGAAAAAAACTAATTGAGGTCCAGTTAGTTCATCAGTTAAGCTACCAAATTTCAAGACAAAACTGGCCCTCAACATGCATTAAGTGTGTACTATGCCTTTGGGGTAGCGTTTGTTTTTCCTAATCTCGTTCACCCTACAGCCCAGGGACCATATGGATGTCTTGAAAGAGAAAATGCAGGGGCCAATATTATCCTATTTTGTGAAACTCTCCCCTCTGAATTGAGGGGACACAATGACCTTTCAAGTGAATCACTTCTGACCTGGTCAGCTGCCGAACCTTACTACAGTCATACACAGGGTGGATCACAATATCCTGCAGGAGGATTTAATGCCTTATATTAGTCAGGGTAGCACAAAAACTAGATATGACCTCCTTTGAGTACTGTCTAGAGGAGAAACACGCATTTATATTGGTAGAGAACCTGACCTAAACTTCTTACACGGTACACATTTCAATTAGCCTTTATCCATCTAAAAGGATACAGGGAATACTATAGGGCAGTTTCTTTGTTCAATAACTTGTGGCACTAATAAGCACTGAGTTGTTAAAGAACTGTTGAAACACTTTTGAATATAGGGATTGATTAGTGAGGCAAATTGGACCATTCAGATGCAAGTAATAAAAACAACGTACATTGCAGTTCCAATATATCAATGGGGAAATGTATTAAAGAAATACTGAAAAAGACAGTTACTTTTTCCATAACTTTTGTTCTTCAAGCTGTGTCTCTCATGTCCATTCCATATTAGATGTGTGTGCTCACCACTTGCACCAGGGCCAGAAGCTTTTCCCTCAGCACTATCCGTAGGGGACCAGCTCTGGCACCGCCTGGAGTGGTGCTCACATGGCATGATATAAGGGGCACTGCTGGCTCCCCCCATCCTCAGTTCCTTCTTGCCAGAAACTCTGACAGTGGGGAAGGAGGGTGGGTTGTGGAATGGACATGAGCAACACATCTCGAAGACCACCAGTTATGGAAAAGATAACTGTCTTTTCTTCTTCGAATGCTTGCTCGTGTCCATTCCATATTAGGTGACTCCCAAGCAGTACCCCTGGAGGTGGGTAGGAGTTCATGAATATGTGGATTGCAACACAGCTTTGCTAAACCCAGCGTAGTCTCTGGGCTGCTGAGTGATGACATAATGCACCACGAATGTGTGAACAGAGGACCACTTTGTGGCTTTACAGATGTCCTGGATAGGGATGTGGACCAGGAAGGTCACCGAAGATGCCTGAGCTCTAATTGCATGGACCTCTGCCAGGTCATAACAGGTCCTTATGCAAGAGGTGATCCAGTTGGAAAGCCTCTTTGAGGACACCGGAAGGCCCTTCATCCTACCCACTGTAGCAATGAAGAGCTGAGTTGACTTATGGAAAGACTTGGTATATTCTAGGGAAAAAGCCAAAGCCCTTCAGACAACCAGCACATGAAGATGCCTTTCTTCTCTGGTCTTGTCTGGTTTGGGACAGAACATTGGGAGGAAGATGTCCTGGTTCATATGGAAGGTAGATACCACCTTCAGCAGGAAAGCTGGCTGGGGCTGCAGTTGAACCTTGTTTTTGTAGAAGACCATGTATGGTGGTTCTGAGGTTCAAGCTTTAATCTCAGAGACTCGTCTCACTGCTTCACTGCCACCAGGAAAGCAACTTTCCATGACAGGTGGGAAAGGGAACAGGAGCCCAACAGCTCAAAGGCCGTGCCCGTGAGCCTAGAGAGGACCAAGTTAAAATCCCACTGTGGGACAGGGATCTGTACCTGTGGGAAGAGTCTTTCGAACCCTCTCAGGAATCTGACCAACATGTCATGGGAAAACACAGTCTGGCCTCAGATCGGTGGGTGAAAAGCAGAGATGGCCACGAGATGCACTCTAATGAAAGTGTATGCCAGGCCCTGGTTCGTCAAATGAAGCAGGTGGTCTAAGACAGACTGAATGGAAGAGATGCCACATTCAGATGCCCAGTGCGAGAACCTCATCCACTTCACCAGGAAAGTCAGTCTAGTTTCCAGAAGGACCTGTTGGACCTCCTCTGAACAGGTCTGCTCCTCCAGGTTCAGCCATGCAGCACCCATGCTGAGAGCTGGAGGGACGCGAGGTTGGGATGTAAGAGCCAACTGTGGTCCTATGACAACAGGCCCGGTTGGTTGGGCAGAGGCCAGAGAGGACCCACTGTTAGGTTCAAGAGCATGCTGAACCAACTGGTTTTTGAATGTTATAATTCTTGACGTCTGATTTGTGTCAATTTATTTTTTTATGTAGAAACTGTCCAGTTTGGCCAATGTACATGGCAGAGGGGCATTGCTGGCACATGATGGCATACATCACATTGGTAAATGTGCAGGTGAACCAGCCCCTGATGGCATGGCTGATGTGATTCAGTCCTATGATGGTATCCCCTGCATAGATATGTGGACAGAGCTGGCAACAAGCTTTGTTGCAAGGTTAAGTTCTTGGGTTAGTGTTTTTGTTGTGTGGTAGGTGCTTGCTGGTGAGTATTTGCTTCAGGTTTGGAGGCTGTCTGTAAGCAAGGACTGGCCTGTCTCCCAAGATCTGTGAGAGTGATGGATCGTCCTTCAGGATAGGTTGTAGGACTTGATGATGTGCTGGAGCAGTTTTAGTTGGGGGCTGAAATTGATGGCTAGTGGCATTCTGTTACTTCTTTTGTTGGTCATGTTGGTGCCACAAGTACTCCTGTTCTTTAGTCCTGTCTGAGGCTCCCGACACTGAGTGGGCAGCCTGAGAAGGCTGGGTGAACCCCCAGGGTTTCCATGAGTATCATGGTGCCAGCCACTGTGCTTGGAGCCATGAGATAGATTTTGGTGCTGATAATGTAGGCGGCACCACAGGCAACAGAGGCTGCTCCACAGTTAGGGAGCCCTGCTCTGTGATGGAGCTATGGCCGGAACAGTCACTACCAGGTGACCAGGACTGGTCAGAGTGACGGCTCTTATCTGACCCATGCTGGTCACTGCTCCTAGAGGTAGATGAGATGAGCAAGACTAATGTCTTGGTTGTGGCCTCAGGGACAGACTGTGTTCAGCAGATCAGTGTCGGAAACTCTGTGATCTATGCCTTATGCTACCTGACTGGTAACAGGACATCGAGTGGGACCGGGAACTATCACGAGCTGGTTTCTGGGAGAAACTTCCTGAACGTGACAGTCCTCATCTTGGAGGCCAATGATGGCGGTCATGTGACTGGTGGCTTCAGTCCCCCAGTTGGTCCCAGGATCTGGATTGAGCTCTTGGCAACGTGAGGGGTTGGTCTCTGTGATCCTGCTGGGGGGTGTCTGCCCCACGGGTCTGTGCCAGACTACTGGCAAGATACGCCTTGAATCCTGCTGTTAGTGCCCAAGTTATGGGGACCGAGCCGGGCTCTGCTGAACCTGCCTCTCTAGCTCTGAGGCGTGACGGCTTTGGGCGGATGAGTGGTGGTGGGACGTCCCACAAGATAGGGAATGATGCCACTGAGGTGGAGATCTATGCAGAGGTCCCAAGATAAGACCAGGGTACTGCCGGAGCCAGCGTGAGTGGCACCAGAAGCACCAGGATCTCCTGAGCTGCCTGTAGGGCTTTGGGCATTAATGGTACCTGAAGCTGATAGAGGCCTGGCCACAGCAGGTGCTCCAGGAGGGGATGCCCTATCATAGGGACTTTGTTTGCTTTATCAGTCTATCAGTGTCACTAATATATCAGAGTTAAAAGCATTTTTTAGTGTTTGTGAGAGTTCCTTCTGCTTTTTCTGAAGTAGTAACTTTATTTTATTTTATTTTATTATTATTATTATTATTATTATTATTATTGTGAAGCAGAAGTGGGAAGTACAATATTTCTTGACAATCCACTGAATGATAATCAATCTTTTGTGTTGCTAAGGAGTATTTAAAACTTGGAGGACACTACTTGATTCTAACTTCTAGCAAAAACCAAGTTGTGGGTGCTGACACTGTTCCTTTCCATTTACAGTGAGGACACTCAGTATTCTACAAAATCTCCAGCATAATGAACTGTATTTCCCAGAAACCTGGAAACAGAACTCGAATTCTGCAAGAATTGGAGTCTCTTCTAGCAGCTTTCAGAAATGGCCTCTTTTGTAGCTTTTATACAAACTGCATTCATCTGTAGTTTACCTTACACCTAAAAGCCACTTCCACTCCAACACACACACAATTCCTACCTGAAGTCAGAGCCTGCTCTCTTCCCATTCTCAGGAATTCCAGGATCAGGACACATGTCAGATGTGACTGCATCCCCACCTTGACTCACTTAAAAAAAAGAAGAAACAAAAAGAATAGTTAGTCTTAAGACTAAGTAAACGATTCTTCACCCATCCACACTTCAAGTTCTATGGGAGGAACATTATCTATATGCACAGTATATTTTTCAGGAAGGTAATATAAAGACAAAGTGCATCTTAATATACATTTGTTTCATAGATTCCAAGGCCAGAAGAGCCCATTGCGATAATCTAGCCCAGGGATCGGCAACCTTTGGAACGCAGCCTGTCAGGGAAATCTGTTGGCGGGCCAGGACAGTTTGTCCACCTACAGCATGTGCAGGTTTGACTGATCACCTCCACTGGCCGCAGTTTGCCGTTCCAAGCCAATGGGGGTTTCAGGAAGCGGAGGCCCAACCCGTGCTACTTCCCGCAGCTTCCATTGGCTGTGAACGGTGAACTGCGGCCACTGGGAGCTACAAGCAGTCATACCTGCCGACGCTCAGATAAACAAAGTGTCTCATGGCCCGCCAGGGGCTTATCCTGAAAAAGCCATGCACCGAGTTTGGGAGCTTCTGTTCTAGACTAATCAAATAGCTCCTTAACCCTTTTGGTTAGATAAATAGATTTTGCTCCAGGCATAATTTTCAATCTTTTAATCATTCTCGTGGCTTTTCTCTGAAACCTCTCTAATTTATCAAAATCCTTCTTCAATTGTGGGAACCAGAAATGGATACAATATTCCAGCAACAGTTGCCCCAGTGCTAAATACAGAAATAAAATAACATCCTGAGTAGTACTAGAGAATCCCTGCTCATACAGGATAATGCCAGAGTGTTGCATTATCCACTGTGAGCCCCAAATCGTTTTCAGAGTACTTCTTCTCAGCTAGAGTCCCCCATTTTTTAAGTTGGGCTTACAGTCTTTGTTCTAGATATATACATTTAGCCATATTAAAATGCATATTATTTGCGTAAGGCCAACATACAAGGAAATCCACATTCAAATCACTCTGAATCAGTGACATATCCTCATTATTCAGTGCTCCCCCCAATTTGTGTCATCTGCAAACTCAGTGTTGAAGTTTTCCATCCAGTGCATTAATAAAAATGTTAAATGATAAAGGACCAAGAATCAGTCTCTGTGGGACCTCACTAGAAACACGTGTTCAGTGGGATAGTCTATTGATTTACTCCTGGCTAACTCAGAAATATGTGAAAGTGCAATAGCTGCTTGAAGTCTCCATTGTGCCCTTCCCACCTCATCAGGTAGAACAGAGTCCATATTACACACACACACAGACACACGACAAATTTGTATAAAGTTATGGTCCTCACAAAACTAAGATTCTGATTTTACTTGTAAAGTGTGAGACTGTTTTTATCTTCTATCTAGAAAGTGGTAACTTAGTTATTTATGTAAAATGCTTAAATATTACATTGATTACAAATATAGAGAAAAAGGTATACAAAATACCTTCACAGTTTATGGCCTTCACAAAAATGAACATAAATACAGTCAGTCTCTCTCGTGCTATCACACACACACCTTCCCTTTCTTCCTCACTTCCTTCCATGAAGAATAGAAGAAGAAAAAAAATGTGTCATCTTCAGAATTTCTGAAAACCCTTTAAGGATAAGGTAGTACTCTCTTTCTGAATATAGACAGTGTACTTAGTTGAAATGTTTTAGCAGCACAGAATGAATTAGACAGGCCTGAGTGGATTACAGATGACAGAAGACAGCATTACGATTGAGAGGTGATGGGAGATTAGATGTAAATTTCTCAAGCAGTGATAGGCTTTTGAATGGAATAAGGTGGCATAGAGATGCATAGTGACAAACAGGTTATGTACAATCAGAAGATAAGAGCTATAAATCCTGACTGCCTGTTCCAGCAGAATCATGGGCAATTAATTTATCTGAAAGCTAAAGCTTTATACAAGATGAGAAATATTCACGGAAATCAATTCATATAAAAAAAGGCATTGCAGTGCTACAAAAATACAGCTAAGTAAAAAGCTCTTGTAAGTGCAGAATTTCTTGCCCCAAGTATAGCTTCCTCCTAAAATTGATAAAATTGGAATAATTATGGTACATTTAAATGTCTGAATCACCTCCATTCTTGTCTCAGAGAGGCAATGATTTTAAAGATATAGAAAATAGCAACACCCACCAGCCTATCAGAGTTAAAAACTGTATTTATCTCCTTTCTCTGCGATACAGTATATTGTCTGTCCCAAAAATCCTCTTCAAAATCAGCTGATGAAAGATTATGATATATGAGAGATGTATTTCCAGATATTGCTTAAAAAAGATTTCAGCTGTGAAACATAATAGCCAACTTAAAGGAAGTTCCCCTTCCTGGTATATTGTGATATAAATCAAATTGTTATGAATAAAAACCCAATTCTGGAGCTTCTGACTCACAGTATTTCCATATCAACGTATTCAATGAACATTTTGTCTGTCCAAGGTGACGATCAAGGAAACATTTCCAGGCTAAGGGCCTGATCCTCCAGTAGTTAATTCATGCAAATAAGTCTTATTCAATAGTACTACTTGTGTGAATATGAATTATTCCATATCAGCATTGTGATTAAGAATAAGACAAACTAGTTCATAAACAAAAATACTATTTATTCTTAGAGTTCAATTTTGCTAGCTACATTTATTCTTTCAGAAGAGTTCATCTCTAAATATACACAAAAAGTTTGTTACAAGGAGTCAATTTTAAAAGCATGGTTATGGTCAGAAAACTGCCCTTGATAAATTAACCACTTCCTGTTGAATATATGCTTCTAACAATCTCTAATCTTCTTATATTTCCTCAGGTTTCTGACAAAGTCAAGTATTTACTACTGTCATAAGAACATAAGCATGGCCCTACTGGATCAAACCAAATGTCCATCTAGCCTAGTATCCTGTCTTCGGACAGTGGCCAATGCCAGGTGCCACAGAAGGAGTGAACAGAACAGGTAATCAAGTGATCTATTCCTAGTCGCCAATTCCCAGCTTCTGGGAAGTATAGAAGTGTCATTATAGCTAATGTTAGAGTAAGCTGGATTCTATTGTGTCCCACACATTCTCAGGCAAACACATTCTGATTCCACAGTGTTAATGCTGATAGCAAACTCGAAAGCTTTATTTTCAGATATAAAGTTAAGCAGCCAGAAAAAAAGCCACATACAACTGATCAAAAATGTTTTCATTTGTCACAGCTGCAAATTTGATAGAGCTATTTTTCAAGATTAAGAACTAGGGAACCTCAAGATAGTATTTTCAGTCACTTTAAACCTTAATCATAAGCACTCTTACAACAACAGGAGCAACTCTGCCTGTGTTATTGGTGGTTTACGTGTACTATATTTTTGAATGACACTACATGCCTCTTATTTGTTTAGGAATAAAAAACAAAACACAACACATTGATTTTAAATGAGAAGGGACAAAACCTAAACAAGCTTGTTTTCAGAGGTCCATAATTATGGAGAATCTTTTGTACTTTCCACTGGAGAACTCATTTGTAGCAGTGTGTTGAAATAAGCAAATAATAAAAATTAAAAAAGGAGCTGGCAATTTTACTCCAAGTAATTTTATTGTTCAAAATGGTTTCTCTGTATCATATCTCCACAAAGTGGCATGCTTTTCCTCTTTAGACCATCTGTACTGGGTCAGACTAATGTCCATCTAGCCCAATATCCTGTCTTCTAACAGTGCCAATGCCAGATGCTTCAAAGGGAATGAACAGAACAGGGAAATTCCCCATCCTCCAGGGATCCATCCTGCATCCTCCAGTCCCAGCATCTGATAGTCAGAGGCTTCGGAACTCCCAGAGCATGGGGTTGCATTCCTGACTATCTTGGCTAATACTCACTGATTGACTTATTCTCCATGAATGTATCTAATTCTTTCCTGAACCCAGTTATTCTTTTGAGCTTCACAACATCACCTGGCAATGAGTTCCGCAGGTTGACTGCGTCATGTGAAGTAGTATTTCCTTTTGTTAGTTTTAAATCTGCTGCCTATTAATTTCATTGAGTGACCCCACTTCTTGTGTTATGTGAAAGGGTAACTAGTACTTCACACCATTCATGATTCATATCTTCCCGTCCCTCAGCTGTCTCTCTTCCAAGATGAACAGTTCAAGTCTTTTTAATCTCTCCTCATGTACTTGCTGTTCCATATGCTCACTCATTTTTATTGTTCCTCTGTACCTTTTCCATTTCAGAGAGAGAAAGAGAGAGAGAGAGAGAGAGATGACCAGAACTTCACACAGTACTCAAGGTGTGGATGTATCAGGGATTTATACAGTGGCCAAACATGGTTCAATGCAAACCCTGATGTTCATGCACAAATTTATAATTTTAAATATCTGATTTTTCTCTTGAAAACACCATCACATTTTTAGTGAAAAATTGCCTGTTTCACTTTCAAATGGGCCAGATTCAAAGACAAAAACCACAAGTCAGTGGGTTCACAGTGTCTCCATACATATGGTATTTGATTCATTCAGATACTATGGGATTTGATTGTTCAAGTGAAAGAAGCACGGCTTAGTCAATTGAAATGGAACTTTCCTAAACCCCCAATGAATGTTCTCCACAAGAGAAGTCTTCTAGAATTTTCCTCTTCACTACAGCCCTTTCTCCTGATATTTACAGGTACTTCTTTGTGAGGGTGGATCCAAACTAGTGTTCATCCAGAGGTATACTGCTCCTTTAAATATAGCAGGGATCATACATCTGGGATCTACTACATCTTGCAGTACAAGATTTATTAAACATGGTCCAAGCTCTTAGTTTGTGTTTTCCACTAGGGAATATTAAACATCTTGTTACAGTCTATAGAAGCATGATATATTCTCATTACAAAATAACTCCTGTTTCTTGCACAAGACAAGCTTGTCTGATCTTACTTTTCCAGGTTGTCGGGTTTGGGGGGATGGGGAGGAGAAAGAAAACAAAAAATGCTCAAATTAAATCAAGTCATTGATTACCTTCAGTAGTTTAGATGTCTTGAAGGTTCTCTATACATTTTTAATATTCAGATGTACAACAAATCTTTTGCATGTTAACATTGTAGTATTTACCCAGAATTTGCACTTTTCAAACACTTCCCTCCATTTTCCAATAATTATTTGTTCAGTATCAAGATTTTTGACCTCAGTTCTACTGAAAACTTTCAAAAGACATACGTGGCTAAAAACACATGGCTAAAAAATGCATCTCACATCTTGTTACCGCAATATGCTTTTCTTTTAGCCTTGATAAATGATTCCTGCCTCACTCGCATCCATTCAGAATATTGCTGCAAAGATTACTCTCTTAACCTGTTTATGTCATGTCTCTTAACATTCCTCCAACAGTTCCCCCTTCTCTATCACATCCAACATTAGATGCTAGTTTTCACTTTCAAAGCCTTTCAGGGCCTAATCCCATACAAGCTAGCATCTCTCAGTCAAAATGTTGACACCCCCCTCCCCTTAATCCATGATGCCAGCCTCCATCACCAATTGTTAATTTTTTCAAAACAGACACATTCATCCTTTATCCCTTGATGCCCCTCACAGTTTGGAGAAACTCCCTGCTAACATTTGCAAAGCTACCTCATCATCCTTCAAAACCCCTTTTTCCATATCTCCTGTGATGGCTACAAAAATACTTGACAGGCCATTGGTGTGCTGAGACTACCACTTATTGTGTTGACCAATATTGTCTAACTGTTTTGTTGTACTCCACACTGTAACCATCTCTTATCTCATATTTTATTTATATTAGAAACTATTTGAAGCAGGGGCCACCTTTTTTGTTCTGAGTTTGTACAGTGCCTGGTCCATGACTATGGCTCCTAGGCACAATAAAATAAATGAAAAAAATTAATGCTGGAATATGTTTAATTTTTCTATTCTGATCATCTCACTTCAGTAATCTCACTTGAAAGTTTCCATTGCTAGAGGCTACTGGAACAGTTGTGTCTTAGAAAGTTTGGTGAGCATGCACATGTTTTGAAAAGAGCTCAATTTCTCTTTTTTCCTGTTTTTTTTCTCGCTGATCATTTGCATTTCTAATGGCTTTCCCCATTAAATTTACAGTTGCTAGTAAGTTTAATATTTATGATGTTTTAGATTACTGTACTGCAAACTAGGATTTTTCTGTTTATCCACACAACGTTGGAGAGTACTTCTAGCACTGTCAAAAGGATTGATAACTGATGATAATGTGTGGGATGTTGACATCTATCTTCTAGGAACTGGACGGAGAACAATACGTTTCACATAGAATAAAATAATCAGGCACACATTTTTTATCCTCCAGGACTCATTCATTCTAGTGCTAACAATGTTCAACCCAGAAAAGAATGGGCTCTTCTGCAAGGGTTTATATTTTTTGCCTATTCAGATGCTGAAAAATTGCATATTCTATTTAAGTACATATCTTGCTCCCTGTTCAATATACCAAAAACATTTAGATGATGTAACTGACTGCTGTCAGAGTCAATTAGTGAATTCAGTTTTAATGAACAAACGTAATCTTTGGAATGCAAAAGTACAGTCCATTTTATATGATGTTTTGTTTCAGATAATGTCATGTTTTTCAAATTGTGATGAAATTTCCAAAGTCAGAAAATAAGTTGAATTTATTTAAAACACATCTGTAGATCATTCTTCACTTGACCCTTTAAAAATAATCAATACTCAATAACTTGCTATCTTAACTGGATTTACCAAATAGTTCAGTTCATACACAGAACTTGATTGGTTTAGAGTAAAAATAAAGCTACCTTTATTTCATTCCAAAGAGATACATTTTCAGTACAAGTCAGAAATGGTTACAAGATAAAATGCTTTCTAGCAACTAATTTAACAAGGTAGACTTGGTGCAAGATAAAATCCTCACCACATTTCCATCAAGATATCAACATCTCTCCCCCCAAAAATCAAAGAGGTGGTTCCTTTGCCGTATTAGGTGAAAGACTTCTGTCTGGAGGTATCCTTCAGAAGACTACGTTTCAAAAAGGTAACTTGGAGGTTCTCTTTGACCTTCTCTTTTATAGTCCAAAGACCCTTTGAAATGGATTCTTCTGAAGCATGCCTCCAAACAAAAGTATTTTTCCTTCTGTGAGGTAGGCAACATGGAGTTTGTCAAAAAGGAATTATCCTGCTACTACTTCTCCCACTGGAGTTTTGCCCGCTAAAATACAAAAAACAAACAAACAAACAAGGAGTCTGATAGCACCTTAAAGACTAACAGATTTATTTGAGCATAAGATTTCGTGGGTAAAAAAAACCCATTTCTTTGGATGCATGGAGTGAAAATTACAGATCCCAGTATATTTATGCCTGTACATGAAGAGAAGGGAGTTACCTGACAAGTCGAGAACCAGTGTTGACAAGGCCAATTCAGTCAGGGTGGATGTGGTCCACTCCCAATAATTGATGAGGAGGAGTCAATACCAAGAGAGGGAAAATTGCTCTGTAGTTTCCTACAGTCCGTATTCAAGCCCAAATTAATGGTGTTAAGTTTGCAAATGAATTGTAGTTCTACAGTTTCCCTTTGAAGTTTTTATTATTAAGGATGGCTATTTTAAAAGCTGTTATTGAATGTCCAGGGAGATTGAAATGTTCTCCTACTGGCTTTTGTATGTTACCATTTCTGATGTCAGATGTGTCCATTTATTCTTTTACATAACGACTGTCCGGTTTGGCCCATGTACATGGCAGAAAGGCACTGCTGGCACCTGATGGCATATATCACATTAGTAGATGTGCAAGACCTGGACCTCCTTACTTTTTATGTGAGGTAAAAGGCTTGACAACTCTGAGCTCCCAGATGTTGATATGTAGGGAGTGATCGTGACGTGACCAATGACCTTGTGTACTGAGATCATCCAGGTGATCTCCCTCACCCCAGGTCAGAAGCATCGGAGACGAGGATCATAGACAGGGATGGAGCCACGAAGGGAACCTCCTCCAACACTGATGCAGGATTCCAAATCAAGTAAGTGACAACTGTATGTGGTCTGAGACCCTGACCGCATGGTCCGTGCTGTTCCTATTGGGAATGTAGATGATGCCAGCCACGCATGTAGGGGCCTGAAGGCAAAGCCACAGGTGCCAGACTATGTAAGTGTAGGCCACCATGTGGCCCAACAACCGTAAGCACATGTGAGCAGTGGTGAAAAGATAGTCTTGCATGCACAAGATCAGATCCTACATGGCTTGGAACTGACCTTTGGGGGGAAGGCTCTGGGCTGAGTAGAGTTGAGGACCACTCCAATGAACTCTATGCCTTGTGCAGGGTAAAGCCCAAAGATATTATCTTGAGCATCCAACGGTCCAAGGTCAGCTTGGATCAGGCCGATGGGAAGGGGTGCAGGTAGTTGAGGAATGAGCAGCAGGATGGATCCTGGGAAGTGACTGGGGCACCATCCTTGGGCGCATCCTCAAAATACCTGCTTCTGGCTTCCTGGGCCTCTGGAAGACCCAGGCTAGGCGGAGGAATGGAGGGATGAAGGGTGCCACTGTTTAAATCCTTTGTGTCATTCTTCCTGTAGGAGCTGGATTGGGGGATACCCCAGGACCTTGATGGAGGTGGAGGCGGCAGGAATGGAAAGGTTTTCTAGCCTGTTGAGGGGTGTGAAGGCCCAGAGAATGGAGGGTAGCATAGAAGTCTTAAATGCGTAACTCCGTGGTCTTATTCAGCTCTGAAAGAGCTCTACTTCCTCAGACAGAAGGTCCTGAAATATAGTCTGCATCTCCTGTGACAGCCCAGGGGACTGTAATCAGGAGCTGTGCCTCATGACCACTGCGGAGGTGACTACCCCTGGTTGCAGAGTCCGTAGCGTCTCAGGCCATCTGGAAGATGCCTCTTGCCGCCACTTCACTGCCTTGGTGGACGAGGGCAAACTCCTGGGTTTGATCCGGTGGTAGGTCCTCCTTAAACTTGCTAATGGAGGGCCACCGGTTGAAGTTGTACGTGCCTAGCAGGGCCTGATGATTAGATACCCAAAATTGCAGGCTGGATGTTGAATACATTTTCCTATCAAACAAATTCAGCCTGTTGGTGTCTTTATTTCTCAGTCTGCCACTCACCTCTCCCTACCTGTACCTTTCCTTGATGGCAGACATGACCAGGAATCCATCTGGAGGGTGAGTGTAGAGGTACTTAAACCTATTTGCATGGACATAGTACTTCTTTGCCTTCTTGGAGGTAGATAAGATGGAAGAGGGAGTCTGTAACACAGACTTGTCAATTTTAAAGGACCCTTAGATGGATGGGCAATACAAACCTGGCCAGGGTTGAAGAAAGTATAGTGTTAGAGAGGTTGGACTCCACTAGCTTCTTGATCTCCAGGTTCAAGTCTGCAGCTACCCTTTTGAGCAGGGCCTGATACTCCTTGAAGTCATCAAGGGGGCTGCTCATGTGCGAGGAGCTTGCCACTGCTTAGTCCAGAGATGGAGATAACTGCACAGCAGGGGAAGGGGCAGTTTCCCTTTGCTCATCTGGTGATGGGTCCTTGGACTTTGGGGCCTGCTGTGTCACCACCATGTCAGATTTGGCACCATGCTCTGACTCTGGAGCCAGCTGTGCCGGGGCAGCTTGTCTAAGGTGGCCTGGGAGGAATGGTGGGAGATCAGAACTGGCATAACAGGTACACCCCATGGGTTCCAGTTCTGTCACTTAGTGTGCCACTTCCCCTGACTCCACACTGGCGCTGCAGAAGCCGTGCCAGCCTTGCAAGCCACTGGAGATTTTCCTTTTATAGGCAAAGGTTGATCTCTCCCTCAGGCTAGGATCATTGCCCATCTGGTGTCCAGGGCAGAACCTTAGATGCTTGAGTCTGCCAACTGACCCTTGTCGGTGACCAGTAAGGAGAAGGCGAGGGCGGTGCCTGCCTGAAGAGTGGTACTGAGGAGCAGAAGAATGGTGCTGCTAGTCTGCGACCAGGAATAATCCCTCACGGGGTGAAATCAATGCCTGGGAGACCGCTTAGGCAATGGTGATCTGTGCCATGGCAAACTCTGGTGGGAGGCCCAATGGCACCATGAGTATGAGGAGCAGTGTCATGGTTCCGGTGTCCTGTGCCCTGCAGGCATCAGGGACCTGTGTCTTCTAATCAGGGACAAAGGCTGTGGTGCCAGGATCTGGGGCCATGATGATCTGGGGATCAGGGACGCTCCATTGCTTTAGGGAGCAGTCCCATAACCGGTTTGTCTGTGGATGCCAGGGCATTGGCCGGGTCTGTCACCTAGTTTCGTGTCTGCAGTGCCTGTCAGCCTGCTTGCTTTTTGGCCACTGAACCCGCTTCTGGCAGATGACCCTACTAGAGGCCAGGACCCCTTGCTGCTCCTAGGAGTCGGAGGCAGGACCCTGGTTAGACTACAGGATCTGATCTCAGCAGTACTCCAAACCAGATTCAGTGTGGGCATGTGGCCTGACACAAGTCCTTTGCCTGAAGCCCCCTTTTTCTGCGGTGCCAGCGGGCCCATCGACTTTCACTGCTTCTTAGGCACCGGGGAGGGGAAACGGTGCTGGGAGGGTTACGGTGCTGGTGGTACGCTGCACACCAACGCTGAGGTGCCAGGTGTGGTGTCCGATCAAGAGGGCTCCAATGTAGGACAAAGCACAGCCTCCATGAGGGGGGCCCTCAAGTGAATATCCTGCTCCTTTTGACTTCAAGGGCAAAAGTTTTTTGCAGATCCTTCACTTGTCCTTTCTGTGGGACTCCCCTAAACACTTTAAACAGCTCTTATGGGGGTCGCTAATGGGCATTGGCAGGCTGCATGATGAGTATGGCTTAAATCCTGGGGAACAGGGCATGGCCTGCTCTGAGGTGAAGTCCGAGCTGGGACTCTAACTCCTAAACAACTACTGTAACACTTAACTTAAAGGTCTCAGTACCTATCAAATAACAAAAGAGACAGAATAATGGACTGTAAGAACCACTAATACTCTTGCAATGCACGAGAAAGTGCTCTGACTAACCATCACGGTCAGTAAGGAATTAAGAGGGTGTAGGGTTGGCAGTGCCTAATGTATGAGTTCATGAGCGTGGCACTCGAGAGTGTACTACAGTCAACCCCACTGGTACTGCTAAGGCAAATATCTCTGATGACTGTGCATGTGGGTGCGCACACACCTAGAATGGAATCGACATAGCAAGCACTTGAAGAACTAAATTCTTTTGTCTGGGCTAGATCCATTGAGCAACTTTACCTACGCAAGGGCATCTGATCTTGAGCGTATGCTAGTGACGTTTTATAAGGAGAATTCATAGGTTTACATATGTTGCTACATTTATTTCACCATGATGTTATTGACCAGCAAGTTATTAGATTTCAAATGATACCTTACAAGGCATGTTTTGTACAAAGGTCATTACCTTTGCTTAGGGTCGCATCTTCCTTCTTTTTAAAGTGAGAAGTCAAGTACATCAGAGACGTTCAAAACCAGCAGACATGTCTTTGTTGGACTGGAGGGAAAGCATTGTCAGTGGCGCCTACATAACTCTGGAACTTGCTTTTCATCCTGTCTCAGATCATGCTATGCTGCTAGACTTCTCTATTAAGCTTTTACTGAAAGGAAAATTTGAGGAGAGCCAAGAATATGTTTCACGAAGTATTTTTTTTTTGGCCCCATGAAGCCTCTATGATTCAGCCTAAAAATATTGATGTTCATTTCCATTTGGTAAAAATGGATATTCTATGTTTTTGACTAAGGGGAAGCCAACATGGCTTATTTTGCTACTCAAGCATGGCCATTCCCATGGGAATTTTCACAGTGCTGGGAATAGCGTTTATTAGTTAATTGCAGTGACAATTAGAGAGCTACCAGACAGCATAAACTTTGTTATTTATTCAGTTCCACTAGCTGTGGCCACTTGGTTTCCTTCCCGCACCCCTTTTGATGAAAGAGAAATAATGTTGTACTGTGTCTAGCTACTGTAGATTTTAATATGTATTTTTGTGGTCAAGTCCATCCCACTTGGGTCATCGAGAGTTTTGTCATTAAGTGGAATGGACCACAATTTTTTGCCCACATGTGAGTTGTACTTATATTTACTTGTTGAATGGGCTTGTATTGTCTGTCTTTCTGCAGTCAGATTACTACTCTCTCACACCCATGATCTGGAAACTAGAAACAGGGTAACTCCAGTAGTCATAATGCATGTTCTGCTTCTGGAAGTATTGATTCAACATAATGAAATAAGCAGGTTAAATGGATATGTAGCAGAAGAAAGTCTTGAAAAAGTTATCATTACAACTCTGGACAAATATCCCACTGCAACAAAGTACTCAGGAACATTCCTAACTATACACTGCTATGTAATCACATCTGACATCAAACAAATTACAAATGTGCTTCCATTAAGCATGTGCTTAAGTGCTTTGCTGGCTTGAGCCTAGAAGTAAAAGTGTGTTTGTCCATGGTTTTCACTTCTTTCTTCAGCGTCTATCAGGTTAACATGTACTTCTACTGCCTGCCCCACTCTATGGCAACTGTAATTTAGATTTCATAGTTTGACACTTTTATAGTCTCCATCATCTCTCATTGGTATTATCAATCCAATGAAATGTTTTGACAGATTAGATAAACTCAACCACCTCTTTTTTTCCCAATAATCAGTGTAGGGTGTCCTTCAAAATTTAACTGAAAGTTACAAGAACCACCTACAAAATGCCCTTGTCAAGTAATGCCTTGAGATCAAGAAAAAAGGAAAAACCCAGAAGTTCATTGTGTGGAAAGATGACATCAGGAGTGGCAGATTTTCTAGTGGAGATTGAAAAGTTTGTAAACCAGGCAAGACTTGACAGTGAATGAGCACTATGTCTCCCTATGATGATGCAAATCAAATCTGTCATATGTACATACCAGTCTCTTTCCAACGGAGACGTTGCAGATAAATGCAATGAAAGTAAAATATACAGTACTGGTAACATTAAGTGGTAATAAATGCATGGCTTTAATATATTACAGTCACATTTCTTGATTATTAGCAGCTAGCTAAATTTAAAATCAATTTGCATTTTAATTTTTAACAGGTTGATTGATGTTTCAGAAACAAAAGCAAATTCTAGATATATAATTTTGCTCAATAGAAAATTATGCTTTGAAAATAAATTGAAATTGAAAAATAATCCTAATTACCCTTATTGTTTGTTGGAAAAGGAAAGCCCATGCATTCCAAACATAGGGGAAGATGCAGTCCCCATCTTGAAGAGCAAACAATCTACTGGCATTTATGAATATGATCTCTTCTCAAAGTACAATCTTAATATTAGTTAGGTGCATGGAATTAGAAGAAACTATGCCCCTTAACTGAGTAAAACAGAAGCAGTTCTTTAAAAGTATCTTACTCTTCAAGGTGAATGAATGAATGTGGCACAGCAAATAATTTGATTAATTTAGCTTCCCTTTCTGCTTGTGGAACATTTATGAGCAGATTACAATTTTTTGTCATGAAATGGAAGGGTTTTTCAAAAGCACCTAAGCCATTTCTATGCTATGGATTGACCATAAATATTCAAAATTCTTTTTTTTTTTTTTTACTTGTGATTGGTCAACTCATTTATGTGGTACTATTTTTGATCCCTGGTCAGATGAACATATAAATACTTCTGGCACAAATATGTGGTGCACATGTGACTTTAAAACTCAGATTCCAAAAATATATATGTGCATATGACTCTGAAGTTCACTTTCTATTAACATTTCTATCACTAAAACTCAATTATTCCAGTTTTTTGTGGAAAGCAAACAAAACCAAGTGGGAGCAGTTCCAATGCATTTTAAAAAAAGACTGATTATTCATAGAAAATATTGTTGCATTACTCACTCACTATGAAGCACTCTCAGCTTTTGCTACCAAAAGTCCTGATTTGGCTAACAATTGTTCCAACATAAGTTTAGTCTCTTTTAGCTGGAATCTCTATAGTTCCACATATTTGGAAGAGTAAACAGATTAGCTAGGCTATGGAATTTATGAAAAAAGCTGCCATTTGTATTCAAACATTTACTGGGATTATTTTCAGAAGATATTTTTTAAATTGATGTAAGAAAAAGTTTCTCTTACTAAGTTATAACTGGGATAATCTTTCAAATTAATTTCATTAGGAAAAATAAACTCCTCGTAAACTAAGAATATCTGCACAAGGTGCCACTTGTTATGCTTCTGCCGTGACATACACAAAATTTGTGTATGATTGAACATGAATTATTGAGATAAAACAAAGCCTATTAGAACAAACTGCATCCTAGAAATGATTTGATCCCTGAAAAAAAGGGTTCTTATTAATTGCTTCATATACATATGAAATGAATAAAAAATAAGCACTTTAATACATTTGTGTAACACTGATTACATTAAATTAATTAATATTTCTTCTTGCAGTGTAACATTGAACAGTGGGAAGCAATTTCTGTTTTTACTTATGTGTCCTATAGTAGAGTGACGGTTAAAAAACAAAAATAGATTTTTCTTAGTTTTTAAAAGGCAGACGTGCATGTGAGAAGTACAAGACGAGAACACTGCTGATGTGGTACAAGTTCACCATATTTAATATGAAAGGACAGAATCTCACAAAATTATGCAGAAATCATTTTAACAGAAGCAAACATCTTCTACCAAGACAGCAAGGTAGAGAGGTGCTTCTCTCTCTCATATATTGATAGAAGAGAACCTAAACAAACACTTTTATATGGAAATTCAGTTTGACTGCTAAAAACCAAGAACATGAAGAAATCCAGTTAACAAATCACAGTAAACAGAATTTATCCTGAACCTTTGACGGAGTTTAAGTCTAAGGGGAAAATCAAATCAACCTGAAGTACTCTATAAATGCGACTGGTGGGTAGGGAGAGGGGTTGAGGTAATAGACTCAGACTTTAAGGTCAGATGGGATCATTTTGATCATCTAGTCTGACCTCTTGTACATTGCAGGCCACATAATCTCACCCTCCCACTCATGAAATAGACCCCTAACCTCTGGTTGAGTTATGAGGTCCTCAGATCATGGTTTAATTCAGAGAATTCACTATTTACACCAGTTTAAATCTGCAAGTGGCCAGTGCTCCATGCTCAGCTCATCCTAAAAGCCCTTCGCTGTACCTGTTCCAGTTTAAATTCATCTTTCTTAAACATATGAGACCAGAACTGAACATAGTATTCCAGATGAGGTCTCACCAGTGCCTTGTATAAATATACCAACTCTTCCCTGTCTCCACTGGAAATACCTTGCCTGATGGATCCCAGGACTGTACTAACCTCTATTCCTCCTATATAAGGTCATCTAGATTTTCTTGTATGATCTTCTGGTCCTCATCTATATCGACTATACCTCCTAACTTTGTGTCATCCACAAATTTGATTAGACCATGCTAACTTTGTACCAAGATCAGGAATAAAAATAAGTCAGATTGGTTCCAAGACTGATCCCTGAGGAACTCCACCAGTAACCTCTCTCCAGCCTGACAGTTCACCTTTCAGTATGACTGGTTGTAGTCTCCCCTTTAACCGGTTCCTTATCCACTTTTCAATTCACATATTAATCCCATCTTCTCCAATTTAACTAATAATTTCCCATGTGAAACTATCAAATGTTTTACTGAAATCCAGGTAGATTAGATCTGCTGCATCCCCTTTGTCTAAAAAAAAAAAAATCAGTTACCTTCTCAAAGAAAGAGAAAAGGTTGGTCTGATATGATCTACCTTTTGTAGAACCATGTTGCACTTTCTCTCAATTCTGTTCAACTCTATGTCCTTAACAACTTTCTCTTTCAAAATTTGTCCCATTATCTTGCATACAATTGAGGTCAAACTAACAGGCCTTTAGTTTCCTGGATCACTTTTTTCCATTTCTTAAAAATAGAAACTATATTAGCAATTCTCCAGTCAGACAGTACAACTCCTTAGTTTACAAATTCATTAAAAGTCCTTGCTACTGGGCTTGCAATTTCATGTGCCAATATCTTTTATAGGACCAACTTCTGTTGGTGACAAATATATCATCCACCTTGTCTCGCTAACATCCAGGGGCCAACACAGCTATAAATACACAGAATACTCTATATGAGAAAGATAATATAAGAACTGCTATAATGAAGAGAAATGTATAATATTAAAATATAAAATAAAATGAGAGAACAAATGAGGTCTAGTGTTGAGATCAAAAGATGTTGAGTTGAGACATGCAGCTTATAAAGCTACTATAGTGGCTCATTTGGGAAGCCACTTATACTCTATTCTTGTTCACTCATCCATAAAATAGTTATATAAATATTATCATATCATGTACATTTGTACTGTATCTCTTCACAAGGATGTCAATGAACTAAAAGTATGCCATTTCAACAATGTAAATTGTTATTTATTTTCCAGACTAGGTAATATGTAACAAAGTTGTCATGGCAATGCAACGGTCATTTATTTTTCTGTGCAGACATGCTCAAGACTGTAGAATATATGGAATGAAAACTGCCCTTTGTCCAGTAACTCTTCATTCAGCAGCGTAAGAAGTTCAATTATTTATTTTGGGATAGCAGAGCTCATGAAGATTCAATAGTAAAGAACTGCTTTATGGGGTAACCAGAAGCAGTACTTTCCCCCACCCCATCTCTTTGTTCAGAAAACTGGAAAACAGTGTACATCAATGTTTAGCTCACAATTCACTCTAAAAAAAATTGTTCATTTGTAAATATACCATCACTTTGCCTTCTGAATCTATAAGATTTGTAATCACTTTTCCTTTAGAAAGAGTTATTAAATGTCATATGGGGTATCAGCATCTCTGCAGTTAGCATTGAGGTGAGCATAAATTTAAAATTTGAAAGCAATAAGTGGCACAATTACTGTGTTAAAATAAATGCACCATCTTACGTTTTTATATACATTTTTAATTCAAGCCGTTAACTGATATTAATTCTTGACATTCAGAGTAAATGTTGAGCATTGTGACAAATTCCAAGAGGTTACAAAATAATTAGCCAGTGGCACACAGCAATAATTTAAATTTGCCCTACAGCATTTAGGATTTTATATCCAATTCACACATCTAGTTCACTGACCAGTGTCCAAGGTTTTTAGAAATGTAATCAGACAGTTTTTCATCCTGCTAAGGAGTCCACTCTAGGACAGCATTTCCCAAAATATGGAAGAGACTATCTGGGGAAGAAGGGATGGCATGGATGACATGTAAATTAAGATGAATAGGTATTTACTTTTTTTTAAAAACTGTCTTCTTGTTAACAGTCACATTACCTTTCAGCTGTGTGGGAGGAATCAGCTTTCAAAGGTTTGGGAAATAGCCCTAGAAAAAAATGCTTATTCTCCTGTCCTAAGTTGGTTTCCAGGCATTTAACAGATGTTGCCTCTCTCTCGCTCATTTAACTTTTGTCTTATCACCTTCTCTTTTTCTTTCTCTGCTGGCATTAGCTTTCCATAGGATTATTATTTTATTTCCCAGGAAAATTCTACTTTATTTATTTGATCATCTGTCCTTTTCCTCACATTTAACAAACACTATTATTCATTATGTGTGGTCTTTTTTCTAACCTATAATTTCCTAAGCCAAAAATATTTCCTGGATTTAGAAATAATCTAATATTATTCAACTTCTAATTAAACACTGTGTTCAACTAATCCTTTTAGGCTTCTCATCAGATGTGACTTTGTATCCCCTTCAGCATTTTTATAATTGTCAGCTGCATAACACTCTGCTAATGGAATCCTCCTTTCAGAAAAGCCAAAGACATGATTCTTCAAGGATACAAGGAGAAAGATGACATAGGCAACCCAGGATTGGGTCTAATGCAGAGGTTCTCACCACAAAGTTTTTAGCGGTCTCAGAACGCAACCACCAACTCTTGCTGGTGGCTGTTCTAGCAAGCCTGTCTGTCTCTGCCTCTGACTCCGAAAGCCCTTCAGTGAATACCCGACCCACTGAAAGTGGGTCAGGAAATCACCAGCTGCCTGCAGAGTCCCAGGCTCCTTGTGCCTGACTGGGCAAGAGTAGGGGAGCTGCCTGGGAAAGCACATGAGCAACTGAATGCCACAGCCACCTTCTCTGACAAAAGCTACCTCCAGCGCCGCACACACTACATCTCCAGAGGCACTACCTGGAGCCCCTGGTGAGGTTGTGCAGTGCAGTTCACTGATCTCTGCTGGCAGCGCCAACACCAAGGCAGTGCATCTCGCTGTCCTTAGTAACAGTTATTCAGGAGCAACAGCTGGGCACTGCAGGGAGGAACCACTGCTTTGCTCTCCCAATCTGCTTTGCCCCCCTCCATGCTTTGGAGGGTATTGTGACCACACACACACAAAAAAATCTGCTGGTGGCCATATGCGCCCAATGGGGCCGCATTTGAGAAACGCTGCTCTAATTCATCCGTAGTGGCCCTTTCTGTTCACACTGAAGAGTGGAGGATTACTTGTGCGTCTATCCTCTGTAGTAAGGCAAGAACTTCCAGCAGAGTGCCTACAGAACACTATCAGATGACAAGTGGTAGGCAGGTGATGAGATATACTTCCCACATAGCTAGTATACACAAATAATGCTTGCTTTACTGATACCTCTACCCTTCTCTTTTCCAACTTCTTCCAACTGTTGGTTGCAGCCATTAATCACAATTGTAAGCTCTTTGAGGCAGGAAATGTCCTCCACTGCAGGCATATACAACACTATCCACAATATGACTAATATATCATAAGCATTATTATAAGCAACAACAATATGACTTTAAACATGAGGAATGAGAACAATTTACTGGAGAACTAGAGCAATGCCCTGACCAAGTAAGCATGCTTCTCTCCTTAGAGATGACATTGGTTAAAATGGATGAAGGAGGGCAAGCTCAGTGGATTCCTGGTGAATAAGGAAATAATAGTTTAGCTCATAATTAGGTAAAGAGCAAGTTAACCCTGGTTTAATTTTCCATTCACAATGTTTTGCTGACGTTCACTTTTACCCTTTTCCTCATTGAGCAATATGAGCTGTCTAGAAGCTACCCACTTTCCCAAAGCATCACTAAGGGAAAGCTCATATCACCCAAACAGGGTAACCATGGAAAGCAAGAGACATTCTAAGCGAAACTGCTACATGGCCTTCAGCTATTAAACATTATAGAACTGATATGAAAGTGCCCACTGTCACTAGACCGGTGTCTCTTATCAAACTTCTAGTTAGATTAATCACTGTTCAGACTTTTTTGGGGGAGGGGAAAGGGGGGAGGAATAGGTATTTCTCCCCAAAGCCCACTTTGTGTGCAAAACAGATAAAAAAACAACAGTGTTCATGAGGACAGTATTAGGAGAAGTACAAGTAGCCTAGAAAACGCAAAAGTTTTCCTCTGCCTATTAGAATCTTACTTTCTGCACAGATACTGTCAGATTCTACCCGGAAAGTATTTTGGTTCCCTGGAGGATACAGAAGCACACATTTGGAAGATGTTTGTACTGTTGCTAATTGCTAAGCAGGACAAACTGGATACCATTTGCTTTGCTATTAGGAGGGTGATCTCAAGAGAAAATGAACAAAGAACTATGAAGTATGGTAACTTAGGTAGCTTTTCTTCCTAATCATTGTTTTGTCGTCAAATTTTCCTCTTATAGTTTTCTGTCATGTGTGGCTGCTAAGACAATGCTCTGTCCAGCTTTTACGAACATCAGTGCAATACACTTCCTACTTTGATGGACCAGGTTAGAAGCAAAATGTGTCAACAACTCAGCTGACTGAGGATTAAGCTCTCTCTTGCCTTTATTGTCAAGTTCCTGCTATGGGTAATTAACTGTATGACATTAAAATAATTTCTGCTAATCTGGACTTTCTGGTGTGCAACTACCCTTTGAATAGCATGAACAGTGTGACCCATACACAACAAATTGGCACAGTAACTATGCTACACTGCTGGATTTTAGTTCATTTTTTAAACTGGTTAATCATTACTCAATGGAAGGATCTGGAAATACGATAATTATGTATGAAACTGAGCCAAATCATAAGAGGTACACAGTCTCTTGGTACATATGCTTCGAAAAAATAGCCATCATGTTTGAATCAATTAAGAAAATTGGTTAGTAATATATTTTGTCCATTATGAAATGTAAATGTTTAATCACTGATTTTAAACTGCTGCTGGAAGAGGAGAAGGTGGAAGTGGTGGTAACTCACGTGCTCTAAAAGCAGAGCCGGGTGTCTGGAGGCCTCATTTCTATTCTCAGCTGTGCTGCTCACAGGCCTTAATACTGCTTTCCTCTAATACAGCACTCAAATTTACCTACTTAACAACTGAATAAAAATATTATTGTAGCAGTGTTGGTCCCAGGATACTAGAGAGACAAGGTGGATGAGGTAAGATTAGTTGATCCAATAAAAGATATTACTTCAACCGCCTTGTCTCTCTAATATATTGCAACTCAGACTTCACAGTTAGGGAAATGGAGTCTATCAAAGAGGTCAAAGAACTTGCCTATATTTCCACAAGAAGTCATCTTAAAAACCAGGATTAGAGCCAGGCTTCCTAACCCGATATCTGATCCACAGTGACCTCACCCCCCATGCAAGTAACTTGGCCTTTGAGCCTCAGGTTTCCATATGTAAAGTGGGAGTAATGAAATTTACCTTCTTAAAAAAAAAATATGTAAAATTGCCAGGTACCCAGAGAAGAGTGGATTCACTGTGTTTGCTCTCACTGTTGGCTGGGTATGGCCTAGCAGCTCCATTTTCTCTAGAATCCTTTGCAGATGGTCACTCCAGCCCTGAGGTAGTCCGTTTCTTCTCACAACCCAAACCTTCAGTCACTTTACTCTTTAGTTCCACACCTCTTTGGGGGTAAAAAAAGTCCAAATACAACTTCAACAAATAATTTCAAGATCTGATGTCAGGCCCTTGCCTCTGGGTCCAGTGGTCTTTACACCACTCTCTCTGAGCTCCTCCATATATCAAGGGGCTCCACACCTTCTTCCCAGTGGTGGACAGGGGAACCCAGGCTCACCTTCTGTACGTGGTCAAAGTCTAGGGACTTTCTAGGATAAGCAGCCAAGGTCTGCTCATTGTCAGTACCTCCCTGGATTCCTTCCTCCCCTTAATCTTTCTTCCAGCCCCTTTCTGGGCTCTTGTAATAAGCAACACCACTAAGGTCTTCACCTTAGCGGTCCAATTCCCATCAGGATCAGCAGCAGGAGCCTGCCCCAATCCTAGGTCTTCCAGATTGATCCATTTTCTAATACCCAGAAACAGTATAGAGTTCTTCCCTCGCTCACTACAGCCCTCCAAACTCCCTTGAGGTTTTGCCACCACTGCTTCCAGCTTCTTCCTGGCTCAGGATGACCTAACTCTGGCCTCAGGCTTCATTGCCCCCAGCCTCCCAAGTTTAATCCTGGCTCAGCATACACTGGCACTGGTTCGAGGCTTCTCTCAGCTTTCATTCCAAGAAAGGCAATACCTGGCTGTATCTCATCTGGGTCTTCTCCCTAGCCTGCTCTTGCTACCCTTTGCCCCTTCCTTTATGAGGGGCAGCTCCTCCACAGCTGGGTCTGATCAACAATTATACCCATTGCCTCCAGGTGCCACCCAGTGGTCTCAAGCTCCTGTAAACCCCTAATTAACTAGTGTAGGGTTTATACACCTGTCTGTTACAGCTATCCCCCTATTCCATTTTGTCTCTTACAGCTGTCCCCATACTCCATTTTGTTTTTGTTCTACTGTGGCCTCCCCTCCCTGGCTGTTAAGTTGTTTACCAGGGCCACTGCCCTTTTCAAAGGGAGGGCCCCTTAAAGTTGTTTACCAAGAGCCATTGCCCTTCTCAAAGGGATGGCCACTTGTGCTAGAAGGGCGGACCACTGCCCTGCTTCAAAGGTTAGTTCCTCGTTATCCCTTTAGACCTGGGCTCGGTGAGGATGTAGACTAATGTGTGTCCACGCTCACGCTTATGCTCTCTCTCTTTAGTGTGTGAACGGCATGAAGTATCATGTAGACTATATAGACGTAACACCTACTGCACAGGACTCTGCCCAGACACATTGTCTCTGTGTCTCACCCTCGCGTCTCCTTTTTTATATACTACATATATCACATAGACATACATGATCGCTCCTCAGAATGATCAAGCCGCTCCTAGCGTGGAGTACTGCCTAAGTTGTGTGTGAGACATTTTTCTGAGTCACGCCTCAGAAATGTGTTCCTGCATTAGCTTGCCTCGTCTGTTCTAGCCAGGGGTTTCGGGGTCCTTTCTCCGCTCTCGTTTTATTTTTGCAGCGTACCTCGTTTTTAACCCCCCCACCTGAGAACTTATTGCCTGCCTGAGAGATCTCCTCCATTATTGAGACCGTTACCTAGCCTTCGATGATCTTGCTGCTGGTTTACCTCTTTGCTGCTTTCCTTTTGGGCGCTGGTAAGAATCCCTCTGTGAAACTCCATACTTTTATTTATCTGATTTTCTTAGCTTGATGGCTCTGTCTCACCCAGCACTCAAAAACTCAAGCTAAACCTATGTGTCTGCTGCACTGAAACCTCTCACTAAACTCCGCAGCACTTTTGCTGCTAAAAATAAAGTTTTTGTGCGCTTGCTAAGCTCTGCCTCCTGTAGCTTCCTTTCGGAGGTCTCTCTGCCTTTCCCAGCTGCGCCGTGTATCCACTGCCTTGCATGCCCATCCTTCCCTGGCTTCCTTAAAAGCTGATCCCGTGGACTAACCACTTTTGCCTCTGTAAACTTCCCCATAACATAAGGGTGCACCTATAGCATATTGTGACCAAAAAGAAACCGAGCGGATTTAGAAATAGGTCGATAGATTGCATTAGAATCACCGATTTGATGCGAACAACCACCTCAATTATTTCCAGGCAGCGTCGCCGCTCTTGTTTGGGCTGCTACGTATAGGTGAAGTTGTCATTTATTTCATATCTGTGTTCTTGTCTGGCCAAGTCCATGCCTAAGATACCTAGAGAACCCCTGTCCCATCAAACATACGAGCCAAGAAGTAGTTTCCCATCCCCATGTAAAAACGCCATTTCAAAGGGTTGCGCCGTATAACCTCAGGGGCCGATACTGCTCCACCATTTAACAATAAACCTTAGTCTAGATAATTGTAATTTCATTTTGCCATAGCTGTGGTTAGTTAGGGTTTAGAGCAATTGTTTGTATTGTTTCTGTAAGTTAGGTTTAAGAAATTTGTTGCATAGTGTTCCTGTTATCTTGCTAATTTGTGTAGTCTTGGTTAAGTTAGATCCATAGATAAGATTTTGCTGTTGTGCTCTGTATAGTTGTGTAAGTCTTTTGTCTTCCTGGGCCCCCACCCCCCGAGCTCTCCATCACCCCATACCCCTCAGTCTCTCTGCTGTTATAAACCTGCAGCCTGCCTGCCCTCTTCTGTCTCCTGAGTTGGAATCTCCCTCTGCTCTCTTGCTCACCTGCCTCCTCTTCCCCATCCCCAACCTCATTCCTTTACCCTGCCTTTCTCTCTCTCTCTCTCTTTTTTAATCCCTTCTCCACCCCGCTCCTATGCCCCCAAACCTCAATTGTATTACTGAAGTCTAGCATAAAACCCCATTGGTTACCCTTTTTGTCTCTAACACACCTCACATTTATACCACTGTGACACATTTTTACCTAGAGTTGGTTATTTACCACATTTTTCCCATAACTGTTAGTTGGCTATATGCTGCTGTGACACACATTTTACATAGAAATTGTTAGCTACCTGTTACATTTATACTTCAGTGTTAATTAGTTACCAACTGTATTGTACCCTACTATTGAAACCCCCTATACTATTTGCTAAAAGAAACCCCTCCCCAATTGTCTACCTTAACAAACCCCTCACTATTGAATTTTCCGTTTTTTGCATTTCCTTAATAAAGTTTATTTTGCACCCCACCTGTGTGGTAATTGCTCCCCAAGATCCCATATACCTGCTGGCAGGGACAACACCCATCAGAGGGATCATTAAGGGAAGTTACTGATAAAGGCAGAAACAGAACACAAGGCTCTCTGGCTCTTAATCCTGTCAATCTAACAGACAGTATGGGTTTTGGATGCTGCATTCTCCTCCCTTAACATTAGTCAATTTAGGAGCAAAAAAAAAAAGTGTCTATTTTTCACAAACTAGAAAGTTAAAGAGTCTTCATATGAAATTTTGTCAAGAAATGCTGACATTTTTAAAATTCTCAAACTATATAAGTAATTCGTCTTTGAAAACTCTTTCATGGTGAATATTGCACTCATCTCTACTTATTATCTACATTTAAACAGATGGGGAATCCTTGGCAGAAAGGTCCAGTAAGTTTATGGTCCAAGAAGGAGGCAATGTCAGAGCTAGGATTAGTACTCTAAAGTTCCTGGCTTTCAGTCCTACAATCTGACCATGCATCTCTCCGATACATTTAGTACATTTTCAGAATTGAATTTTTTCTGGAAAGTATTAGTGATCCTTCCTAGAGTCAGGCTTCCTAATCACCAGTATACATTACATGCACAGTAGTTATTTAAAGCCAGTATGAAAGCAAACATTAAGTGTTTGTGTATCTCGAGTCAGCCAAAAAGCTGAGCCAATCAGAGCTATGGGACAGTGTTTTCATATTAGACAATATGAACTAAAGGAGAGTCAGTCATCCATTTGTCAAGGATTGAGCGCTGCTGGCTGAAAGGATTTGCAACTTAAAGGGTTCTGTTTGCTGGCAGGGCAGAAAGACTTGACTGTGGACTAAGAGACAAGGGAATTTCATTTCCGTTCCTGAAGAGTAAGATGATGCACACTACAAGCGTAATACAAGTCATCTTCCATGAAGATCAAAGGGAACAGAAACTGTGTGTGTCCCCACACTAAAATAACAAAGCATAATTCCCTTCCTCCCCTGAAATGCTAGTTATAATGCATATGTTATAAATCATGCTTATGTTTCACAAACATACAATGTAAAAGCATCAGAAAGGGTATGGACACCTGTACAGGAAGAACTGCACTGGTAATCTTACTACCCACTACCTTTGTTTAAAAAGTAATTTTTGAATTATTTTTCAAGCACTGTTCAAAAAATGTTGTTTGACTGAGATTTAGAGCTATAGCAGTTGTATAGAACTTGCTCCAATATTTTGGTTGCAATTTCACAGAATCTTCTTGAAAACATTCATTGCAGTGTCCTGTGCTGTAGATTGTCCATATATAACCATTGTTACTAGACCAGGGTAAGTCTACACTGAACATAACATAAGAATGTCAATACTGCATCAGACCAACAATCCATCTAACCCAGGATCCTGTCTTCCAACAGTGGTCAGTGATCGATGCTTCAGAGGTAATGAACAGAAAAAAAAAAATTGACTGATCTGTCCCTGGTCATCTAATCCCAGCTCCTCACAGTCAGAAATTTAGAGACACTGAGCGCATGGGGTTGTATACCTCACCATGTTGACTAATAGCCATTGATGGACCTAGCCTAAATGAACTTATCTAATTCTTTTTTGAACCCAGTTATGCTTTTGGCCTTTCTAACATTCTCTGGCAATGAGGTCCACAGGTTGACTGTGTTGTGTGAACACTTCCCTATTCACTTTTTCTATACTATTCATTTTAGAGACTTCTATCATATTCTGACTCCCCCTTAATATCTTTTTTAAGATGAACAGTCCCAGTGTTTTCAATCTGTCCTTACATGGAAGCTGTTTCATATCCCTAATCATTTTTGTTGCCCTTTTGTGTACCTTTTCCAATTCTAACATATCTCTTGAGACAGGGTAAGCAAAATGGCAAACAGTATTCAAGGTACAGGCATACCATGATGATATTTTCTGATTCATTATCTAGCCCTTTCCTAATGGTCCCTAATGTTTTGTTAGCTTTTTTGACTGCCAATCCACATTGATCAGACATTTTAGAGACCCATCGACGATAATTCCAAGACCTCTTTCTTGAGTGGTAATAGCAAATTTAGAACCCATCATTGTGTGCGTACATATGGGATAATTTTTCCGAACATACACTGCGTTGTATTTAGCAATATTTGAATTTTCTTTGTCATTTTGTTATCCCATTTAGTGAGATCCATTTGTAATTCTTCTCAATCAGTTTTGGCCCCTATTGTTTGAGTAATTCTGTATCATCTGCAATTTTTGCCACCACAGTGTTCACCCCCTTTACCAAATAATTTATGAATGCTGAACAGCACAGGTCCCAGAACGCATCCTTGGGAGACCCCTATATTTATCTCTCTCCACTGTGAAAACAGACCATTTATTTCTACCCTTTGTTTCCTCCCTTTTAACTAGTTACTGATCCACAAGAGGGTCTTCCTATGGTTGCTTCATATGCTTAAGAGACTTTGATGGGGGACATGGTCAAAGGCTCTCTCAAAGTCCAAATATCAACTGGATCACCCTTGTCCAATTGTTTGTTGACACCCTCAAAGAATTATAATAGATTGGTGCAGCATAATTCCCTTGACTCTTTCCCAACATATTATATTCATCTACATATCTGATAATTCTGTTCTCTCTTATAATTTAATCCCATTTGCCTGGTACTGAAAATAGACTGACCATCCTGCAATTGCGAGGATTGCCACTGAAGCCTTTGTATCAGTCTTACAGCTATCCTCCAGTCATCTGGTACAGACGCTGATACAAATGATAGTTACGTACCACAGTTAGTAGTTCTGCTATTTCATATCTGAGTTGCTTCAGAACTCTTGGGTGAATACCATCTAATCTTGGTGATTTATTACTGTTTAATTTAGCAATTTGTTCCAAAACCTCCTCTTGTGACACCTCAATATGGGACAGTTCCTCAGATTTGTCACCTATAAAGAATAATTCAGGCGCAGGAATCTCCCACACATCCTCTGCAGTGAAGATAAATGCAAATAATCCATTTAGCATCCCTGCACTGGTCTTGTCTTCTTTGAGTGCTCCTTTAGCACTTACATTGTCCGTTGATTCCACTTACAGTTTGTTAGGGTTCCTGCTTTGGTGTACTTTATATGTTATAAAAAGGCTGCAGTTTGGGGAAGGTGGGGTGGTAATTGCTCTTCAAATTCTTTTTGGACTCTTTTTGCCTAATTATAATTTTGCCTTCAACTTGCCAGAGCTTATGCTCCATTCCATTTTCCTCAGTAGGATTTGAATTCCAAAATGTTAAAGGATGCCTTTTTCATTCTGCCTCTTTTACTCTGCTGTCTATTCAGGTTAGACAAACACCTGTCAGGGATGGTCTAGAGCAGTGCTTCTGAAAGTCGGGCCACTGCTTGTTCAGGGTAAGCCCTTGGCGGTCCGGGACGGTTTGTTTACCTGCTGGGTCCACAGGTTCGGCCGATCGCAGATCCCACTGGTGGCAGTCTGGGCTGCTCCACACCAGTGGGGGCTGTGGAAAGGACAGCCAGCACATCCCTCAGCCCACGCCGCTTCCCGCAGCCCCCATTGGACTGGAGCATCCCGAACTGTGGCCAGTGAGAGCCCGGATCGGCCAAACCTGTGAACCCAGCAAGTAAACAAACTGGTCAGGACCACCAGGGGCTTTCCCTGAACAAGCAGGGGCCTGACTTTCAGAAGCACATGTCTAGATAATACTTAGTCCTTCTATGAGTGCAGGGAACTGGACTAGATGACCTCTCAAGGTTCGTTCCAGTCCTGTGATTCTACATACACGTTAGCTTAGGATATCTCCCCCAGTGCAACCCCAACCAAGAACCTAGGTATGTACTCAGGCATTTAGCCTGAACCGCCATGGCCACAGTGCTATTTTTAGTGTGCTAGCTTGAGTAAAGCTACTACATGTAAGCCAACTCAAGCTGCCAGTTACCCCTCCCACTAGTAGTGTACCCATATAATGTTCCAATGGAAAAATTAATGTAACTTGTAAATAAAGTAGTTAAGAGCAGAAGATTTCTCTATATCCTCAACTATGCTTTTACGGTTTTGCTCACCTACTACCTTATACATTTGCTCATCTTAAGTACTGTCACCCATATAAGTTATTATCCTAACATCTAGCATTAAACAAAAACATTCTTCCTTGGCAAGAATTGAAGTTTCTGTTTTGACTTTACAACATACACAGTACAAAGTGTACATTTATATTTTCATTCCACTCTGAATTCCTGCTCTCCCCACTTGAGGCCAGCATATTTTTTAAGTTGTCAGCTGCACAGGTGCATCAAGTTTTGCTCTAGCTCATCCCTCCCACTCTCTGCACCATGACAATATTAAAAAAAAAAAACTAACTGTGATTTATCACTGTTATCTACTGCATCCATGTGTCAGGCTCACAACTCTGTCTTGAATATATATACTTCAATCACTCTGGAAGTCTTGTTTATTCAGGTTAAATGCCAACTTGATAATACATAGTCTCCTTTCCCTCACCCTAGGTGGAGCTGGTGGCTTATTTATATCAAAATATTAATTCACAGGTTTTATTTTGGCTCAGATAATATACTGTGCCCCAGAAGGTGAAGCAAATTCAGATAAGCTTTGAGTAAGTATCCAGAGTTTGAGCCCTTATCCAACATGAACAGAAACGCTAAACCTTCCTTTAGAGTTTTGCACATATACACTAATAAGCAGGCATCACGTCATCCTAACAGTTGCACATGAATGTACAGTCAAAGACACTACCAGTGTTTAACCTTCAATTGTGATCGATAAGGCCATGTTTTCCAGACTGATACAGTGATATGGCCACCCATACCTAGAAGGAAGGATGAGTTATGCATTTTTAATAAGGAATGTACTAGTAATAGACAATGAACTATTACCACCCTCTGCCCTTATGATTGAGAAGAAACAGTATTACTAATCCAATTAGAAACACAATTAACTTTGGATAAAAAAGCCTAGCTTTTCCTAATGTAATAACGTGTTAAGCAGGGAGGGAGGACAGAGCCAATAAGGTTGCCACACCCTTTTCTTTCTGCCAGATCTTTCCCCTTCCCTATTAAAGCAGGCTATATGAAATTTCAGTGAACTATTTATGTTCAGCATGACCATAGTTCAGTCAGGTGGCGTGAGTGTGAACATGCGTAAAATAGGGCTTCTAGAAACTAAATTGAAAGAAATGCTCAAACAAGGATTACTCTGAGGTGAACCTATTTAAACAAAAATATCATTGGAATTTAGCACAATCTGATTATATTCTCCTTTGATAACCTGAACCAAATATTTTATAAAGTTGCTGCCATAGTTCATAGTATATGAACAGTACATCACCTGTTAAAATGCATAACCATTAATAGTACATCCTTACTTACAGGTGCAGATGGCTATATCAGTGAATCGGTTGTAATAACTGGGCCTACAAATGTTCCCTAACTGCAAACTCAACTGTGAAAAGTAAGTGGGATTCATAAAGTGTCAAAATAGCCTACAACAATGAATGTTGATGGGAAAAGGTGCAAGAGGGAGTGTCAAGGTATGATTCCCCACTCTGAACCTTAGCGTCCAAAAGATGGGGTACCTGCATAAACCCCTCTAAGCTTAATTACTAGCTTAGAAATGATAGAGCTGCTACCACCCAAATATAGTGTTTTGGGACACTTTTTGGCCCCCAAACCCTTCCCTGAGGACCCCAAAACCCAAACCCCTTGGATCTCAAAACAAAGGGAAATAAACCATTCCCCTCCTTTCTTCCTCCCAGACTCTCCCCTCCCTGGGTTACCTGGGAGATCACTGGGATTCACCTCCAATGAATCTTAAAACAGAGAGAAATCACCTCCACCCCTCTCTCCCCCTCCCAGACATCCTTTGGAAAGAAGACAGTGACTACACAGAGAGAAACAGCTGTCCGCCCACTTCGCGCTTCCCACAAGCGCCTGGTGAGTTCCAACCTGTCCCCGGAATCTACACAAGAATATCCACCGAGATTTGAAAGTATCTTGTCTCCTGATTGGTCCTCTGGTCAGGTGTTCCAGGTTTACTGAGCTAGTTAACCCTTTACAGGTAAAAGAGACATTAACCCTTAACCAACTGTTCATGACAAGGAGACAGGCTGAATTGATATAATTCCAGGACTGTATTAAAATCATGCCTGGTAAAAAAAAATAGAAGTGTGGGACTGGAAATCAATGAACCAAAATTGGTGTGGCAGAAATCAGTCCTAATTGGTGGACAAAATAATGAAGGGTTGGGCTATTCCATCCATCACTCCCTTTGGAGGTTCTTAAAAAGAAAATGAAAAAAAAAATAGTGAAGGTAAAACAGAGGGCAGTAGCTGACTGACAAAAAATGGGGAAGGAGAGAGTCTCACTGTCATAGATGCCACCCTCACCATCTCTTGAAACCCTGGGATCTACTGCAGCATTGCTGGGCCTTCCTCATCCTGATCCTGAAAGAGGCCCTAAACAGACTCAGACAAAGAGAAGGATACAGATGACATTACAACTTTGAGTGACTGAATCCCAAAATCTATCTGGGATGTGAGACTGCATGTGTGACACTACTGTTCTGTGGTCCTTTTTCTCTTCCTCACCTTATTTCTGCTGTTTCCTATTTCTCTCCTTGTTTCATCTTATTAGATAAGTGTTTAGCTCAACTGGCTAAGCTTGCCTAATCTGAAATACTGTGGTAAACCTGTGACCAGAAAGGTAACTAAAAGCAATGCCCTCAAGGTGAAACAAGCTGGCCAGGTCTCAGAGTGGCTAATAATGATGTGTGTCATGCTTCTGTTTTTCCATCAGGTTGGAAGTGAAAGTCAACATCAGAGACAGAAGCTGCATTTTCTACCTTCTAGGAAATAGGATCAGACTTTAACAAACGACCAACAAGAACAGCCACAGTCCATCTAAGCTAACTTTCCTTTTATTCTCCAAAGGACAATTATTAGCATGTAATACTACAGCAAACAAGGTTTTTTTGTCTTTGGTTTTAATCTTCTAAAGACTGTCTATAACTATGTATGTTCACCCATCGTTGTCGATGAAGACTTCAACAACTCATTCGTTCGATCACTGGGCTCTGTGCATCCGAAGATGACTGATCAGTCCGATTCGGGCATGGAACGTCCTGTCACATGTCGTGCAGACATGTGATGGCATTGTTGATGATGGGCGGGCAGCTCTGGACTTACGCAGCTCACGCTTTCTTTCAGCCTCAGCAATATGCCTTGCCTCAGAGGTATTACTGCCTATGTGAATGAGGCTGCGCCATGCTGGGAGGTTCAGTGCGAGGGTTTCCCATGTGGCAGTGTTGATCTCCAGGGACTTCAGAGAGGTCTTCAGAGTGTCCTTGAACCGCTTCTTTTGTCCTCCATGGGAGTGCTTTCCCTGGGTGAGTTCTCTGTAGAAGAGCTGTTTAGGAATGCGCTTGTCTGAAATTCTCACGACATGTCCGGCCCATCTGGTCTGGGCTCTCATCAGTAGTGCGTGAACTGATGGCAGACTGGCTCTAGTAAGGACTTCAGTATCAGGCACTTTGTCCTGCAATCTGATTTTTAGAAGCTTTCGCAGACAGGAAATGTGGAAGTGATTGAGCCTTCATGCATGACTCCGATAGACAGGTCACATCTCGCAGGCGTACAGCAGAGTTGGAAACACCACTGCTCGGTAGACCTTCAGCTTCGTTGGTAGGCTGATCCCTCGATGTTCCCAGACGTTGGAGCGCAATCAGCCAAATGCAGAGCTGGCTTTAGCAATTCTGCAGTTTACTTCATCATCGATTGATGCTGCTCGGGAAAGGGTACTGTTCAGGTACGTGAAGTGGTCCACTGCCTGAAGTCTCTGTCCATTTACAATGAAGGACGGTTCTGAGTACGGAGCGTGGGGAGCTGGCTGGTGCATGACCTCAGTCTTCTTGATGTTAATGGTGAGACCGAAGTTGTTCCATGCAGATGAAAACTTGTCCATACTGGCTTACATTTCTGGCTCTGTACTATCATTCAGATCACAATCATCGGCAAAGAGAAAGTCTCTATGTACAGTTTCCTTCACCTTGGTGATTGCATGCAGTTGCCTCAGATTGAATAGTTTCCCATCAGTTCTGTACTTCAGGCCTACTCCTTCAGTGCAGTGCTGAAAGGCATCAGTCAGAGTGGCAGAGAATATCATGCTGAACAAAGTGGGTGCTAAAACACACCCTTGCTTGACGCCATTGGTGAAGGCCTCAGATGTTCCACTGTCATCCAGGACACGAGCCATCATACCGTGATGAAATTGATGTACCATTCTATGAATCTGTCTGGACAGCTGAATTTCGACATGATCCTCCACAGGCCCTGATGACTGACAGAGTCAAATGCTTTCGTGAGGTCCACAAAAGTTGTGTAGAGTTCATGACTTTGCTCTTGACATTTCTCCTGTAGCTGACGTGCAGTGAAGATCATGTCAATAGTAACATGTCCCTTGTGGAAACCACACTGTGATTCTGGCAGTAAGCCCTGCTCCAGGTGAGTGATCAATCAGTTCAACAGAACCTGTGCAAGAACTTTCCCCACTGTAAAGAGAAGCGAGATTCCACGGTGATTATCACATACCTGGCGATTGCCCTTCCTCTTATAAAGGTGCACGATGGCAGCGTCTCTAAATTCCTGTGGAATGGATCTCTGCTTCCAGAAAGACTGAAACAGCTCAGTGAGTTTCCGTAGCAGCACGGATCCACGACTTTGTACACCACTGCTGGTATGGCATCTGACCATGGGACTTTGCCACCTGACAGCTGGTTGATGGCTTTCTTCACTTCGTCCTCTTCTGGTGAAGCATCCATGGAGTCATTGACTGCAACCTGGGGCATCTTATCAATGGCCTCATCATTGATGACTGAGGGGCAGTTGAGAACTGCTTCAAAATGTTCAGCCCATCTCTGGAGAATTTGTGTTTTCTCTGTAAGGAGCACAGTGCCATCAGAGTTCAGGAGGGGAAAGCTCCCAGAAGACTGTGGACCACAGAGTGTGTTGAGGGCTTCTTAGAACTGCTTATAGTCGTTCCTGTCCCCATACGCCTGTATTTCATCTGCTTTGGCGCTCAGCCACAAGCCCGTATTTTGCACAGTCGGTTCTGTACTGTTCTGTGAGCATTGATAAAGGCAGTCTTCTTTGCCGCGAGGATGGGTCATTCTGATATGCACGATGCAGGCGGTGCTTATCAGCAAGTAAGGTCTGGATTTCTGTATCATTTTCGTCAAATCAGTCTTGCCGCCTGTGTGTGGAGGGCCCCAATACCTTCAATGCAACTGTATGGACAGTGTTGCGGAATTGCTCCCAGTCTTTCTCAGCGTCATCCTCAATACGAAGATCAGCAAGCTCATTCTCTAGGTCTTCCGCTAGATTTTCAGTGATGCGGCTGTTCTTCAGCTTCGACACATTGATCTCTTTGAGAGCCTTACAGCCTTGTGATCGTCTCTTCGGCATGATACAGAGCTTCATTTTGGATACTATGAGTCTTGTGGCAAATTGCCGGTACTGTTCTCTGGGTCTCGCGCTTTCTCTTCTCTAGGGTAGGTTCAGGGCGATATTGCTTGCCTCTGAACCAGTTCTTAATCATTCCCCTAGTGTCCTTGGAGGAGGGGAGTGGAGAGGGAGGGACCTGGGCCCGCCCTCTACTCCAGCTCCCAACCCAGGGGCCCTGGGGTTGTGGTGAACCACTTGACTAGCGGTTTCTTCCCCTGGGTTACTTCCCTCTCATACCCGTCAGCTTGTGAAGGGCTTCTCGCCTCTCTTCTATACAAGCCTGGTGCCCCTTACCTAGGGTTTCTGTTGGGCTTCCCAATCCACCGCAGCACTCCTCCAAACCTTCTATTTCTCTCTGGACAAACTCTTCTCTTCTGCAATCTGCACTCTGCTCCAATCCAACCTTTCTCCTTCAACTACCACCCCCTGTCTGACTGAAGCAGGGGTTTATATCCCATGACTGGAGTCAGGTGCTCTAAGTGGAGTCAGGTGCTCTAATTGGAGTCAGGTGCTCTAATTGGCCACAGCTGTTCTAGTTAATCTAAAGCAAACCTTCCTCCCTTGGCAGGGAATAAGGCCCCCTGCTAACACTCTTATGCTGCCCTCTGGCCATGCTGTATCACAGTCTGTGATCCATCCATCCATACAAAAGCTATGTGCAGCGCTAACATCTTGTCTGTCCCTTCTCCTGATGATGACATAGTCAATCAGATGCCAGTACTTGGAACCGGGATGCATCCACGAAGTCCTGTTACGGGTAGGGAGGCGGAAGACCGTATTGGTGATCAGAAGGTCATGTGCTGCACAAGTTTTCAGTAGTAACAGGCCATTGCTGTTACACTTTCCCACTCCATTTTTCCCCCGATGACTCCTTCCAAGGCTGCAGCATCACAACCGACTCTTGTGTTAAAATCGCCATGCAGGATCAGCTTGTCTGTGTGGTGCACTGATGATAGCAGAGCATCTAGTTCTTCGTATAATTTATCCTTCATATCTTCTGGGTTGGTCATTGTGGGAGCGTATGAGCTGATCAAAATAGCTTGTTTTCCTTTTTGAAGCGGAAGCTGCATTGTCATGAGTCGGTCATTCACACCGTTGCGGGAACTGGCAAATTTACAAACAAGATGATTCTTGATGGTGAAGCCAATTCCAGATTTGCGACGCTCATCACTGCTGCGGCCCCTCCAGAAGAACGTATAGCCTCCGCCTGACTCGGACAGCTGTCCTTCATTAGCAAGGCAAGTTTCGCTAAGGGCTGCAATGTCAATGTTGTAGCGTGCAAGCTCTCTGGCGACAAGTGCTGTTCTCCTCTCCGGTCTTTCTGCCGTGATGTTGTCTAGTAGCATGTGCACATTCCATATGCCAATGGTGATCGATGTCACTCTAAGTTTTGTTTTTGTTTGACCATTTTTGTGGGATTCCCGCCAGCTGCAGTATGCTGGCCAGGGTAAGGTGAAGCAGGCAATGTTTAGGGCACCTTTCCTAGCCTCCTCCTCAGTCTACAGAGGTGAGCAGTGCAATCCTGAATAAGGCTGCTAAGTCGCTCAAGAAGACACTGAGCTCTACTGCTGCTTCGCTCAGTGAGGAACGACCATTATAGCTGAGCCGCCTGTGTACAGGACTTGATATGATGTGATAGGATATGATGTCGAGACTTGCACGTGGATTGGATTAAAGTGAGGCAGAGTTGCACAACATCAACCTCACTTTCTCTTCCCAGTTCCTATCTGTATCCAGTGGCAGGACAAGAGTCGAGACGGCTGGAGATAGGGCAGGGCGCAGTGGATGACCAGGATGTCTAGGTGTCTTCTTGTGCTCTTGAGCATTCCACAACACTTGCTGTCACTGCCTTCCTGACCATTGAACTAGGTTTCCTCGGTCAGCCAGATCCAGCCTTCGCATGCAATGGGTAGACAGGCCCTAACTCACTGAGGGTCTCAGACTCATCGGCTACCCTCACTGTCTATAACTTAGTCTATAACTTAAGGGAAAGGGAATGATAGGTGTTAAAATGAAAGTCTTACTTAATATTTTGAATTTCAAATGATGTATCTTTTTCTTTCTCTTCTGTATCTTCAATAAAAAAGCCTTGCAGCAGGGTACCAAGCAGGATGAGATCTCTATCAAACCCTGAACCTTGTTTAAAAAATGTTTAATGTTGGAGAGTGACACAGTCAAATTAACACCTTTAACTCTTTGGGTCCACATATTCCATCTCAATTAATACAACATCATGCTTGGGGTTTTGTTAAAGTTGATAACTTCAATTTTGGATCATCTTAGAAATATGAACTTGCTCCTGTTTCTGACTATACTGACAACTTTCATTTCACCCATGGTAGCATACAGCTGTTACATTACAATATGATTTGAACTAGGCTCACTGATGTGAAAAGCCAGTGCCATTGCATGGACATATTAAAATTTCTAGTAAGGCACTGATTATTACAATCACATTTTATTATTGTGGTATAATTTGGTTTTGTCAGGCTGTAGTTTCCCCCTCTAATAAATGAATAAACATATTTTAAATAGGATAATAATATCAAACATCTGTCTGAATAAAATGTCAACTGTAACCAGTAACAACTTCCTTAATTAAATTATGCCCTACAAGACAACATGATGTTATTTTGGCTGCAACTATATTGATATTAGACATACAACAATGCTCAGTTCCTCTACACGGGTAGTACTAAACCATTCAGCCTGAGGGACAAATATTTCAAAAAGGTGAAGAGGCCACAGTCAATATTTAGGGTTAGGTTCTCTGCCCCAGACTGCTCCCTTTCCACTACCGAGATGGTACAACAGAAGCAGAAACCCACAAAAGTAATTGTTTCTCCTGGAAACACTCTCCCATGGAGGAGTTCTCAGAATGTGAAGTCCCAGCATAGGTGACTCCTGTGCATCACTCCACCCTGTCCCTAGAGCTGTTGAGAATGGGGAAGGATACTTCTCAGAGGAAGAAAAGTTGGCTGGCTTTGGGTTTCTCCAGCTGGGGTAGGGTCCCTAAGGGGCTACTGCCATCTGGTGAAAGTTAGAGGAAACCTACAGGCTGCTCTAACCTGGATTGGGGCAGAGAACCAGGAAGCTGCAACTACTTGTTATATCTCAGATTTTTAATTAATTGAAATTTACCCTTTTCTGGGCTCCACTGGATGGCTCTATAGATGAGGGGAGCCATCCTTTACTAGAAGGTTCTCTAGGCTCATGGGAGCCACAGAGAAGATGGCAATAGTGTTGCCTTCCCTCCTCTGTGATGCAGCAGTTGGCCAGCAGAGGAGCTTCTGAATAGCTATAGCAGAAAAGGAAGAGTGCTCCCAGCTTACAAAGATGCTTCTAGGGCTGCAAAGAGGAAATGCCCTCTCCCTCTTTCCTGTAGAGACAGTGCTAGTTCAAACACTTCAGTTTAAAAAGCACTAGGCCACAATTTTCAATTCATCATCAAATACACATTGTCTTCTGAACACATTTGCCCTCAGGAGCCAGAGGTTAGACTCTCATGATCTACATCTAATGCTTCTTGCTGTAAGTTCTTATTCTGTGAAAGCCAACACTCATAATAAAGTTGGAAATATGAAGACACATTAGTTAGGAAGTAAAAACTCATTGCTGTCTGGGCATTGTGGGCAAGTTCACAATAAGAACTCATTTTCCTGACTGTTTAAAATTTGCAACATTTGCATTAACAGTTTTGTTGCATTAAATGGAAAATGAGAGATCAGACAATTACAAAATCATCCTTTATTGGGTATTCTGCAGTCATTTTATTCAAGGAACTTCAGATGAAGTTAATCATTGTTTTGTGACATCATTAGCAAAAGTCCTATTGACATCAAAAGGAACAGGATTGGACCCTTGCAGAATCAACTCCTAATGCAAGTCCCACCTGACTGTTCCCTGCATAAGTCTCCCAGGAGGGGGCTCATTAAGAGGATTATGTGAAGATCTTCCACCCTCATCCTTCTGTCAGGGACTAGGGTTTGTTCACCCCAAAGATACACAGATGCTCTGCAACACCTGTGGCCCCTGACAGCAACCTAGGTCTCCCCGCCAGCACAAGAGAAACCCTTAAAAGGAAAATCCCCACCTTAAGGAGGACTGTAGAAGTCCCAGGCTGTCTTACTTTTTCTGTGTCCCCACCCACAGCATGCCCCATCAATTCTAATTAGTCTCCCCCCCCGCCCCATCAATGCCAGTTTCTGCTCTCTCCACACTCCAGAGATCTCCTCAATGACACATACTGCTCTTTCAAAATACTAGTGCATCCCCACATAGCACTCCCCCTCAAGGCCAGTTACTGCCCCCCTCACATCTTTGGGAAGTAGGGCAAGGCTACTTTTTTGTTAGTTAACAAGAGAGTTAATCAGTACATTTCTAGTCAAACAACATTCTCAGAAGCTTATTCTAGTAACAATTTTAAAAATAAGTTTGATTTAAAATACAATACTTTCTTAACCAACCAAAAATCACTTGCTAGTTTGTTTGTTTTTTAAGGTATCTAAAAAGTTATTTGAAGACTTAATTTCTACAAAATCTTATTGTGCATAATATGCCAGCAACCATAATATTTGTAACCAATTTAGAGATTCTAAAACAGAGATTCTAAAACAGTGTTGTATCCTTGGGGCAACAGTTTTAGGAAGAAATCCCTGGAGATACACAGAGCTATAAACCTTGAAACAGCCATTTATTACCACACACAGAACTAACCAACAGCCAGACAAAACTGGCTGGGCTATCCCCTAATAATCTAACTCAGCTGCCATAGCAACACAAGAGTCTCTTACCATGACAACCAAATACAGAACATATTCCTCCCCCCTTAAGAAGGTCCCCTAAATAAAACAATCACTAAACTACAGAAGGAGAGTGGACTGCCTCCATTCCTGGCTGAACCCCGGGGATTATTTTGCCCCATAACCATGGGTTTGCCCTAGCTAAAGATCCAGCCGACAAGAAGGCCTTCTGTCTCTAGGTGGATTACGGTGGACTTCTGATGCTGGTGCATCCAAAAGTGTCTTGGGCGTGGGCCTAACAATGGGCTCAAGGTTCATTGGACAAATGAGTGAGGATGAGGTATCAGCTCATGCCGGGCAGAACGGTATCTCTGCCGCTGGCAGTAATGGAGGGGAAAGTCAGGAACAGGTGACTCTTGATTCAGTGTCTCACTGGAAGTGGTGAAGTCAGGCAACTCAACTGAAGATGTGTCCTCAGGACTGGTATGACCAGGCAGCAGCTGATCTACATGTCCCCGCCAGGTGAGACCCTCTGCAGTCCGGACTGTGTAGAAAACAGGTTCCGTTTGAATGATGACAGTGGCAGGGACCCATTTAGCTCCAGAATTCTAATTCCGAGGAAAACTGGCCGTCCTGGGTTAAAGGTTCGGTCGTTTGCTCTGGGTGCACACCTGATGACTTGATCTTGCAGCTCATGTTGCAAATTTGTCCGGGTTCAGAAGGTTTTAGCAGATAAAAGCAAGTTCAGGGTAAGCCCCTAGCGGGTCACGAGACAGTTTGCTTACCACCACTCTGAGCAGACACCGGTCATCTCTGGCAGAATTCCCTAGTACTAACATCCTGCCACAGGGCAGAAGCCCTGAGCCGCCCCCCAGTCTGGTAGGCGATGCATGAGTGGCTCCAGGAGCCACACTTTAACTGTAAAAGAGCCACATGCAGCTCAAGAGCCACAGTTTGGTCACCCCTCTGATATAGAGTTTCCTTCCTAGTGCATGTGCAATGTGCCTCAGGTGGCACATGACCAGGATTTTATCATCGAATTTGGTCTGCTGGTTGGATCATTAGCTTCTCTGGCCCAGGCACAGTACTGACAGGGTAAGACACTTGTTTAGTGGAGGCCACAAGACAAGCTATGAGGCAAAATTGGCTGACTACTGATGATCCCAATTTGGTCTGTAGCTTTTAGTGAAAACTGGAGTCTGGGAAATCATAGCAGATATTCCTAACACTAATGCTGTTGTTAAAATGAAATAATTCACACTGAAAGATTCTGACTGCATGGATACCTATGATGTCAAACTACTAACAAAAGAACAATAATCTTAAAACAAAATATTGGAACCAGTTCTGTAAAAATGCTGCTAAATTTGTGCAGGAATCTCTTTTTTTTCTTAAAGATAATCTTTTCATAGAAGTCATACTACTACTTTAAAATTGCTTTGGGGTAATCATGTAGCCTCAATATATATTAGTTTGATGTTAAGGATAAATGTTGTACTATATTTCTTAAAGGTTGTTTTGTTGCTTTTATAAAAAGGTAGAGTAGAGTAGTTAAAGAAAAGTTTAACATATAATTCATGAGATGGGAAATGTAACTCAAATATCTTCAGGTTTTTGTTTTTAGGTCTCGTTTTTATTTTAAAAAAGGAATGTGCTACTGCAACTACAACTACCTTTTTCCATCTTAGTTTTCTTATACTTCATTTTAACATTTTCAAATTCTGTGCTAGCCCATATGAAAAAGTAAGATATCTTATTTAGGACTAGTCTACACAGGGAAACTGACTGACACAGCTATTACAGAATAAGTCCCTGTGTGAACACTTATTCTAGAATAAGAGTGCCCTTTTTCCATTTTAGTTTAATCAATTTTAGTAGCTTAAAAATGCATTCAGCATGGATAAGTGTCCGCACAGTTTGTAATTCTGAAATAACCATAGGCAGGGCTGGCTCCAGGCACCAGCAAAGAAAGCAGATGCTTGGAACAGTCAATGGAAAGGGATGGCCACCCTCTGGGTCTTCAACAGCAATTTGGCGGCGGGTCCCTCAGTGCCTCTCAGAGCAAAGGACCCGTCGCCGAAGAATGAAGCACCGTGGTAGAGCTGCTGCTGATTGCAGGTTTATCTTCTGCCCCTGCTTTGCTCTTGAGGCAGCAAAAAAGCTGGAGCCGGTCCTGACTATAGGGTTTTTAATTCACACCTTATCCTATTATGGAAAATACTTCCCCATGCAGGCAACTCTTCACTATGCTTAGGACTAGATCATGTTCATTAAAGACAAGTTGCATTTGCAGTAGGAGTGGAGATGACAAGTGTAGCACCCTAGCAGTATTGGCTAGAGGGGATACGTTAATGTAAACCAGACATGTACAATGCCTCGGAGGATGGTGATTATGTGTAATTAGAAACAGCATTTGAAACACAAGAGAGAAGTGGTGTGCAGGACGCCCTATCCCCCAGCATTTGTTTCTACTGCACTTTATACTACGATAGGTGAAGAGATCGAGTCCCACAGAAGGTGAGTGTGGTAGAGAGTGCTGTGATGTGTCTGTGAAAGGCACTGTAAAAGGGTGCTCCCTGAAGGAGAAGAAACAAGTGAAATGGCCCAGGTAGGCCACAACAAACAGATATACTGATGCCTCTGAGTTCAGGTTATTGCCCCAATTTTTTGTCAACACAAAGCAGCTTGCATGTCACAACCGTAGGGTTATGGACCATGATCAGTAAACCACACACTGGCATTGGTGGTGCCCCATGAGGATGCAAATTTGGCAGCATATGCTGAACCTGAGCTCCATAACCGCATGTGTCAAAATTCTAAATTAGCAGGTGACTAACTTAACTGCTTAGGTCAGACTAAGAGGTGGCAGTCTTTTTGAATGCCAGCTCAGCTGACTGCATTTCACAGAGTCACAAACGTTAATGGATTTTAGATCATAATTTTCTTTAAATTACTCTTTCCTCATATTAGACTAGAGTCCTTAATGAACTTCATATTACATCTTCAAAAATGGGCTCCCCACCACTCCTGTTAATTAGACTGTTCCTCCAAGAGGATTTTTTCATGCCAATAAAGAGCTATTTGGGGAAAAAGAATGAAAAAGCAGAAAGTATTTAGGAGAGAAATATCTAGTATATCTTCACTAGAGAGAGGCTTATAGGTTTAAAGCAAACCATAAAGCATACACCCTGCTATTGGTACTCATAATGAAGTCTACTGGAGTTTTGTATGAAAAGCAGTGCTTAAATTTTGCTCTATTAACATAAATTATGTAGTACCAATTTTCATAATTGACAGATAAACATGGTAAATATGTTGGGAGAACAAATGAAGCATGAAGTATAATAAAAATGCAGTATAGGGAACAACAATGTTTTTATTTTGCCATTTAAAAAAAAAAAAACTGCCAAAATAAAACCAATATTGTGACATGTTTAAAAACAAATAAACTAAAAGGCTATACCTCTGTTAACTTGCCATATAATATCAAAACATTGCCACATGTAATGATCAGTACATGACGCATTATGTATCTTTTATCCTGCAATATTTAGGAAAAATAGAGAAAGTCAATAAAGCAGCAGCAATTAGTTAAGAAGAGTGCAGAAGGATAGTCCTGCAGTGAGTACTGCCCTGGGACTTAGGAAACCTGGATTCACTTACCCGCTCTTCAGAATTCTTATGTGGCCTTCCACAAATCACTTCAGCCCAGATTTTTAAAGGTATTTAGGCATTGCTCCACTAAGAGTTGCAACATCTAACTTACTTAGGCTCCTGTCTCCTTTCCAAAAGACACTTAGGCTGTTAGGAGCATAAATCCTATTGACTTTCAAAGAGACTTGGGATCCTCAGTGCCTAACTCACTGTTGAAAATGAGACTTAGGTGTTGCAACACTGAGCAGGACATCACCTTAGCATCTTTAAAAATCTGGAACTTAGTCTTTGCATATGTCTACACTGTGTTTTGGAGTCTGCAAGAATGAACATCCCAGCCCGGATTAAGAGAGTTGGACTAGTGGGACTCACAGTAACATTCTAAAGAAGTGGCTCTGTACACGGCACTTTAAAGTTGTGGCTCAGGCTGGAGCTTGGGCCTTGAAGTCTAGGAAGGGGTGGTAGGATTCAGAGCCCAAACTCTGGTCTCAGGTGTGATTTCAAAGCACTGCCTGCATAGCTACAGTACTCCACAAGCCCTTGCTAGTCTGAATCTATAAGCAGGCCTGCTGACAGCAATTCAGGGCCCCAGGCCCACACATGTACAAGCCATGCCCACATGGAAGCAGTCAACCTGACATTTGGGCGGTGCCACATCTGCACTGCCTTGTGCCCAGTGAACTGTCAGTTGTGCTGCTGGTGCCCAGTGAGCTGCTGGCATGGCTAGGGTTTCCACATGCCCACCTGGTAGGTGTAGTAAAGCCTCCTGTCCCAGATCTGGACTTTAGCGTCCAAAATCTGGGGGCTTACCTGAAACTCCCCCAAGCTCACTACCTGCTTGGATATTTTCTCGCTGCCACCAACTAGGACTATTGGGGGTCCTAGTATCCCCCCCGAGTCACCCCAACCTTCCCCTGGGGGACCCCAAGACCGAGCCCTGGGTCTCCTCTCTTCTCTCCCAGCTTCCCCCCTTTCCTGGTTAGCGTGCGAGACCTAGATTCAGCTCTTTGTAATTGCAACCGGAGAGGCAATCTAGCTTACCCGAGGCTATGCATTCACACTAATCACAGCTAGCACCCAAGAGTCCCCCTCCCCTGATCTCAGCTCATTGCAAGTAATAGAGAAAAACTGCAACAAAGAGAACAAGATGATTCTTTTTCTCCTCGTAGCGCTCTTTTCCTGGAAACATAGAATAGCCACAGCCTGGCTTTTCCCTTTCCTTTGCCTCACTGGGAAAGAAACTCCCCCATTTTCAAAAACTTAGATAAAAGAAAAGAATACAAAACCAATAATCTTTCATTAAGAATACTCAATAACAGGCTCGCTTATAGAAAGAGAATAACAGCTATTAGAAGATAGGCCCGATTAAACCAGTCCAGCAAATCACATACATTAAATAAACACAAAGCTCATCATCGCGAATACTGCTTTCTGTGTACTCCACAGATGTTTAGGAGAACTTGAGATAAGATGACTAAAGAAACTCGTTTACTCATAGCCTAGGACACACAAGACCGAGTCTACAAATTCCCGCCCCTGACTTGACCAATCAGAGAACTGGATTGTTTACTCTGGTCAGGTGTTTGGTTCTCTTTGTTCCCCCTTTACAGGAAAAAGAAAATTAACCCTTACCTTACCTATCTACTTATGACAGTAGGGTTGCCAAATGTCTAGTCGCACAAACCCAAAGACCCTTGCTCCACCCTTCTCGGCTCTTCCCTAAGACCATGCCCCTGTCCCACCTCTTCTACAAGGCCCCACTCACTCGACCCTCCTTCCCTATTTCACACACTCTCCCCCATCCTCTCTCACTTTCACTAGGCTGGAACAGGGGGATGGGATGTGGGGTTAGACTGTGGGCAGGAGTTTGGGTGCAGGAAGGGGTGAGGTGTTGGGCTCTAGGAGGGACTTTGGATGTGGCCTCTAGACTGGGGCAGGGGGTTGGGGTGCAGGAGGGGGGTCATAAGGTCAGCGCTTATCTTCCCAAAGCAACCAGCACACCCTTCTGGCAGTGGCTCCTGGAGAGGTGGGGGGTGCGCACACAGGGTCTCCGCATGCTGCTGCCTGCAAGCACCGCCCCCGCAGCTCTCAGTGGCCACAGTTACTGGCCAATGGGAGCTGTGGAGCCAGTACTCAGGGGAGGGGCTCATGGAGACTCCCACCCCAGGGGCTGCAGGGACATGCTGGCTGCTTCTGGGAGCCAAGCGGAGCAAGCGGGGGGCAGGAAGCCTACTTTAGCCCTGCTGCACTGCTGGGTGCCCCCAGCCCCTTTGAAATCTCCTGGGCCCCTGGACAATTGCCCCTTAGGCCCACCAACTGAGAGGGTGGAGATGGGGGCAATCAGCCTTGGCTAGGAGCTCACTCCAGATGCTGTGTAAACATACCTTTTATGCCTCCGATCTCCATCTGTAAAATGGCAATAGTAGTACCATCCTACCATACAGAGGTGTTGTAAAGATAAACAAAGCTTATGAGGTGCTCAGATACTAGGGTAATGGGACCACCTAAGTAACTTAGCCACATAGGACTTCGGCCACTACTATATTCTGTATAAGTTCTTATACTGTGCTCACCACCATAGTACCCAAGGACATAATGGGTCTGTTCTCCCCTTGATAAAAGTATTTAGCTAACCTCTTTGTACTTACTTTCTTTTTTCAGTGTAATAATCACTGATGAGAGGAATGCACTTAGCTTCAAGGTCAAATTGATACAATAAATGGTCCTGTTTGCCTCCTACTGTTTGCGAGGAACCACTTTTATTATAGTGGTACATCCTTAGAGCTAGTACAGGTAAGAACCTGTCAGAACAGAGTATTCATTCCATGAAAATAAAGATTGCATAGTGAAGAATTTACATGTAAAATTGTTCTCTGATATAAAATTAGAAATCCAAAATTTAATCCTGAGAGCGAAGGGTTTGTTTGTTTTAAATCAAGAAAATTTAAGTTACATGAATGCAAAATTGCAGACTCATGTGCACATTCACACAAAAGTCTCATTTATATATTCTTCCTGGTACAAGCTACTTTATACCAGGTGCATTCAATATAACCAATTGAAAAAGTGTGTAATCCAAAAATCAGAGATGCGGAGCAAATGCTGTGTTGTATTTCTCTCACTTGTCCCTGAGCCTGCTGAAATCCATCTGCACAAACAACACATAGCTGGGGTTTGAAGGGAAAGCAAGAGGCATGGACAACTAATCTCCCCTCCCTACCCCTTCCCCACCACACACTTGTGTGTTAGTGAGAGAGAGAGGGAGAATTAAATGTGGAAGTTAAGGAGAAATCCAAAGCAGCATGCTCCCTGAGGATGCAAGCATAGCTTTTGCTTTTATAGAAAGCACAAATTAAAGTTAGCATAGTCAACAATATTAACATACACAGGTATCCCTGTGCGGTAGGTTTTTTGGTTGTGCGACAATGACACAGTGGTTTCAGATGTCTAGAGAATTGTCACTGGCATTAGCTGGCTACATACATGGCTACAGCAAGTGCTTGCAGCACACTGGGAGTTCACCAGTATGCAGTCACTGTTCATGGATGAATCTGTCAAGCTGTACTCTGGCCACAGTGTCTCCCACAGGAATTTTGAGACAGGCCTCTTCCTCCCTCTCTGTGAGGGATAATTCCTAATCTCTGCACCTGTTTGGGGCCCGTATATTGGTATAGTCCTTAGATTCTTGCAGCAGATTGGAGGAAAATTTGAAAAAGCTTTTAGACACAAAGAGTCAATGCCAAGAATGAATTTGTCCTATTATCTTAGGAGAAATGGGATTCATTTGTAAACCAGAATATTTTCCCATCACAGGTCAATGTACACCTCTACCTCGATATAATGCTGTACTTGGGAGCCAAAAAAAAAAATCTTACTGTGTTATAGGTGAAACTGTGTTATATCAGACTTAATTTGATCCACGGGAGTGTGCAGCCCCGCCCCCACTGAGTGCTGCTTTACCACGTTATATCCGAATTCGTGTTATATCGGGTTGCAGGTGTATGACTAAAGAAAACAATACTACATGCTTTGTGATATGGTCCATCAATAAAAACAATAGAATAAAAGAAGGCTCTATAGGAAAACTTGCAGTCTAGCAGGAATATATAACATTTTTCCATCTAAGCTTTTTTGGAAACAGATCCAGAATATCATGAATGATCATTGGCCCTTCAGTAATAAAAAGGAATTGGACTTCAGGAACAGCAGCAGAAAAGTTAAGAGGAACTGTGAACTTTGGGGATTTTTTTTTGTTTTGTGGCGGGTTTTTTTGTTTTGCATTTCTCCTTCCTGCTCTTTTTTTTTTTTAAATGTTCTATGCATTTCTTTTTTAAAAAAATGCCTACCTCTCATCCCACAAGATTTTGTAGGAGAAAAGAATTAGTGTGTTCCAGATCACATCTGAATGTGTTTTAATGTGCTCAATATATTTTGGGTATTCAACTAGCATTATAGTAGGATACCCTATTCTACATCCAACCTCACAGCTCAGAGGCTGCTACTACATACCTGTCAGATGTCATATAGGATACATGTATTTGGAAGTCATGGCTGCCAAATGTCTTGTTGGGTCTCAGACATGGTGGAAGGGAGGAAAGGAAAGAACAGAAAAACAGACACTCACTGCCATGAAATATTCCTTGGCCTAGGGGAAAACATGCTATCCTAGAAGAGAGGAGACCATGGGTAGTTCTTACTAATTTTAATCAGTGCTGTTAGCAATTCACAACTCTTATTAATGACCAAGGCATCATTCTTCTGCCGTAACAGGCCAGTGAATGACATTCACCCATATTACAGTATAATATCACAGAGGCTGTCCAGGGTCACCTCAACAGTGCTGCCGATCAAACCCAGATATCTAATACAGAACACCCAACTTTAATCTACTTTGGCACACTACTCATAATCAATATAACAACATTGTTTGGCTATCAAGTTTGTAACAAGTTGTCATAAACAGATGGATAAGGGGTAATGTCTCTTTTACCTGTTAAGGGTTAAGAAGCTCAGTAAACCTGGCTGACACCTGACCCAAAGAACCAATAAGGGGACAAGATACTTTCAAATCTTGGTGGAGGGAAGTTTTTGTTTGTGCTTTTTGTTTTGCTCATTGTTCCTTCTCGGGACTGAGAGAGACGAGACGTCATTCCAGGCTCTCCCAATCTTTCTGAGTCAGTCTTTCATGTTTCAAAATTGTAAGTAATAGCCAGGCAAGGTGGATTAGTCTTCTGTTTGTTTTCTCAACTTGTAAAGGTTTCTTTTTGCTGGAAGGATTTTTTACCTCTGTTTGCTGTAACTTTGAATCTAAGGCTGGGGGGCGGGGGCGGTCCCTCTAGTCTATATGAATCTGAGTACCCTGTAGAGCATTTTCCATCCTGATTTTACAGAGATAATTTTTACCTTTTCTTTCTTTAATTAAAAGCTTTCTTTTTAAGACCCTGATTGATTTTTCCTTGTTTTAAGATCCAAGGGATTGGGTCTGAACTCACCAGGGATTGGTGGGGGGAAAAGGAGGGGGAAGGTTAATTCCTCTTTGCTTTACAATTCAAGGAGTTTGGATCTGTGTGAAGCCTCTCAAGGCAACCCAGGGAGCGGAAGTCTGGGGGGAAAAGGAGGGGGATAGTTAATTTCTCCTTGTTTTAAAACCCAAGGGGTTTGGATCTGGGTTCCCCAGGGAAGGTTTTGGGGCAACAGAAAGTATGCCAGACACTAAATTCTGGCTGGTGGCAGTGTACCAGATCTATGCTAGTAATTAAGCTTAAAAATGTTTATGCAGGTCCCCGCTTTTTATACTCTAAAGTTCAAAGTGGGGAAAAACCTTGACACAAGTGTACTAACCATGAGATCAGTAGAGCTATGAATTCAAGATACCCAACAGTCTACTGCTGGGGAAATAATTGCGCAATGCACTGGCGAAGATTGGGTTGAGTCTAGGGCAGGTCCAAATATATGAAACAAAACAAAACAACTGCCAGCTTCTACCACCAGTTACTCCTTAAGCTCAAGTGGAAGAGGGATGTACAATCTGAAGCAAAGCATTGTATAAACTTTTAGGTTTAACAAAAAAATTGTGTATCATGAGAGAGCAATACTCAAAATCCATGGTTCAAGTAAGTATAAAGTCTCAATTCTGACTGGCAGTCTCAAACTAGTGGTGTCTCTTGAGATCTAAGACCAAGTGAGAGTCAGATAAATATGGATAATAAGGTGAGAAGAGGTGGTTTTAGTTCTAAATGACATATACGCCAACACTTTCCCCAGAATAATCTTTGTATGGCTGCTAGGAGACCTGGATATCTCAGGCTAGGTGTGTTGGAGTCTCACCATCAGGATTATAGAACAAGCCAGATACAAAAAGGTACTGAGTAGAGCAGATTAGAAGTGGGCCATGGCATAGGGACCAAGGCTCACCTTCTTCACAGCCAAGGATGATGGTTCATATTTCCTCCTACCATGCATCAAATGCACGAGTGTATTGAACATACTGGAATACACATAGGGACAGTCAAAGAAGAATGCCAGCATTCTCTTTTTGCTAACAGGGCAATAGGAGTTAATTTTCATAGATTCATAGACTCTAGGACTGGAAGGGACCTCGAGAGGTCATCGAGTCCAGTCCCCTGCCCTCATGGCAGGACCAAATACTGTCTAGACCATCCCTGATAGACATTTATCTAACCTACTCTTAAATATCTCCAGAGATGGAGATTCCACAACCTCCCTAGGCAATTTATTCCAGTGTTTAACTACCCTGACAGTTAGGAACTTTTTCCTAATGTCCAACCTAAATCTCCCTTGCTGCAGTTTAAGCCCATTGCTTCTTGTTCTATCATTAGAGGCTAAGGTGAACAAGTTTTCTCCCTCCTCCTGATGACACCCTTTTAGATACCTGAAAACTGCTATCATGTCCCCTCTCAGTCTTCTCTTTTCCAAACTAAATAAACCCAATTCTTTCAGCCTTCCTTCATAGGTCATGTTCTCAAGACCTTTAATCATTCTTGTTGCTCTTCTCTGGACCCTCTCCAATTTCTCCACATCTTTCTTGAAATGCGGTGCCCAGAACTGGACACAATACTCCAGTTGAGGCCTAACCAGCGCAGAGTAGAGCGGAAGAATGACTTCTCGTGTCTTGTTTACAACACACCTGTTAATGCATCCCAGAATCACGTTTGCTTTTTTTGCAACAGTATCACACTGTTGACTCATATTTAGCTTGTGGTCCACTATGACCCCTAGATCTCTTTCTGCCATACTCCTTCCTAGACAGTCTCTTCCCATTCTGTATGTGTGAAACTGATTGTTCCTTCCTAAGTGGAGCACTTTGCATTTGTCTTTATTGAACTGCATCCGGTTTACCTCAGACCATTTCTCCAATTTGTCCAGATCATTTTGAATTTTGACCCTGTCCTCCAGAGCAGTTGCAATCCCTCCCAGTTTGGTATCGTCTGCAAACTTAATAAGTGTACTTAATTTACTCTATTAATTTTAATTGCTACAGGAATGGCTGTCAGAGGGATCTCTCCAGTTGCACTGGTACCTTTCAAGCTAGGAATAGGTGAAGTTATTTGCATAAAAATGTACTTTAATCTTTTAAGATTTCCAGATAAAGTTTGGGTACAAAGGTTTCAAGAAGTTAAATCGACATTTGCGGGGGGCAAGTTATCATCTTTCAGTTTTCACTTTACAAACTCAAAAGGCTCACTTAAAGCATCTAGATTTTTGGATGCATCTCTCAATCCAAACTCCAAAACATTTGAGATATATTTCTCACTAACCTAATGCTATTAATAATCCCACTTCCTGTTGCCACCCACATGGTTATCATCCTAGGAGTTCTCCACATGGAATATGAATTGTGACTCCCTTAACATATTATATTGACTGGAATATATGGATCACTATGGGCCAAAGGACAGCGATAAGCAACTTAAGCACACTATTTACTCAGAAAGAAAATCTGAAATATATGTTCATGATGAGCCAGCCATAACAACATACTCCAAAACTACCATATGCCATAAGACGACCAAATATCATGCACCATTTATTTTGGATGCTAGAAAGAAGGCTAGATTCCACAAAGTCATCCGCATGTAGGGCTTGATTCAAAACTCACTCAAGTAAATGGATAAATTCCCATACACTTGAATGGTCTTTGGATCATAATCTTAGGTTTTGTCTACACTACAGAGCCTTTGCTGGTATAACTATAAGTTATACCCTGGGCTTCAGAAAAGCAGACTTTGACTCCCTCAGGAAACTGATGGGCAGGATCCCCTGGGAAAACAACATGAGGGGGAAAGGAGTCCAGGAGAGCTGGCTGTATTTTAAAGAATCCTTATTGAGGTTGTAGGAAAAAACTACCCCGATGTGTAGAAAAAATAATAAATACGGCAGGAGACCAGATTGGTTTAACAGTGAAATCCTTGTTGATCTTAAATACAAAAAAGAAGCTTACAAGAAGTGGAATATTGGACAAATGACCAGGGAGGAGTATAAAAATATTGCTCAGGCATGCCAGAGTGAAATCAGGAAGGCCAAATCACACTTGGAGTTGCAGCTAGCAAGAGATGTTAAGAGTAACAAGAAGGATTTCTTCAGGTATGTTAGCAACAAGAAGGTGGTCAAGGAAAGTGTGGGCCCCTTACTGAATGAGGGAGGCAACCTAGTGACAGATGATGTGGAAAAAGCTAATGCACTCAATGCTTTTTTTGCCTCCGTCTTCACGAACAAGGTCAGCTCCCAGACTGCTGCACTGGGCAGCAC